>NC_048302.1:65489068-65594446 GCF_013100865.1 Trachemys scripta elegans | reverse complement strand
CCCCCCCCCCCGCAGCTAACCCCCGCCCGTCGCCCCCCTATGGCAGCTAACCCCACCCGGGGAGCCCGCCCCAGCTCACCTCCGCTCCGCCTCCTCCGCTGAGCACGCTGGCGCCGCTCTAATTCTCCTCCCCTCCCAGGATTGCGGTGCCGATTGGAGGAGAATTGGAGCAGGGGCTGTGTGCTCAGTGGAGGAGGCAGAGTGGAGGTGATCTGGGGCGGGGAGAGGTTCCCCTGTGCACTCCCCCCCGTTACTGTGGGCGGCCCTCCCCGCGTCAGCTCACCTCTACTCCACCTCTTTGCCTGAGTGGGCTTTTAGGTGCCCTCAACCACTAGGCGCCCTAGGCGGCCACCTAGTTCGACTAGTGGTTGCACCAGCCCTGGCCTGGGCACAGCCCAGGGTTTATTGCTTTCCCACTGGGAGACTCAGGTCTGGAGTCAAAGGAAGAAGGAAAATGACCCTGCAACTGCGCTAACAGGTCTCCGCTTTCCCTGAGTCCTTCCCTCTGGTGCCACCACTGCTGGAATAGTGCGTCCAGTTCTAGAGCCCTCTGTTCAAGAAGGATGTTGCTAAACTGGAAGGGGTTCAGAGAGGAGTCGCAAGAATGATGAAAGGACTAGAAAACATGCCTCACGGTGACAGACTGGAGGAGCTCAGTCTATTTAGCTTAACAATAAGAAGAGTAAATAGTCTATAAGTACCTACCTGGGGAACAAATATTAAGTAACGGGCTCTTCACTCTAGCAGAGAAAAGTGTAACACAAGCCAGTGGCTTGAAGTTGAAACTACATGGATTCAGATTTGTAATAAGGTGTAAATTTTTAATAGTAATTAACCATTGGAACAGTTTACCAAGGGACATAGTGGACATCACTGGCAATTTTTAAATGAAGATGGGATGCTTTTCTAAAAGATATACTTTAGGAATTATTTAGGGAAGCTCTTTGGCCTGTGTATACAGGAAGTCAGATTAGATGATTACAATGGTCATAGGCGACAGCTACCTCCGGCCCCAAGGGGGTGCTTAATCCCTCACTCCACCCCAGGTCCTGCCCCCTTTCCCCAAACCTTCAGCCCCATCCCACCCTTGCTCTGCCCCAGGCCCTGCCTCATTCCACCCCTTCTCCCAAGTGCCCACCCCTGCCTCTTCCCGTCCCCACCCTGCCTCTTCCCCTCCTCTTCCGTCAGTTCTGCCCCCTCTCCTGAGCGTACCTTGTCCCTGCTCCTCCCTCTCCCTCCCAGAGCCTCCTGCATGCTGCGAAACAGCTGATTGCAGCAGGCAGGAGGCACTGGGAGAGAGCAGGAGGAGCTGATCAGCAGGGGCTGCCAGCAGGCGGAAAGCACTGGGAGGGTGGGGGAAGCTAACTGCCGGTAGGTGCTAAGCACCCGCTAATTTTTTTCCATGGGTGCTCCAGGAGTCAGCACCTATGACAATGGTCCCTTCTGGCCTTGGAATCTCTGAGTCCTTCTGAGGGGCTCAGAGCCCTCTACAAAAGATGGGTATTATCCCTATTTAAAAATAGTCATGATTTTCAAGTTGTATAATAAATAAGCATGTTCCAAGAGAACATAAATGAACAGCCCAACTAATTTATCTCAACAATTACATATAAAAATCCTAACAACCTAACCAGCAACAATTAAGTCCACTAAGGATTTTGAGGAAGACAAATCTCACAGAAGAGAATTTTAAAATAAGACTCATCGTTAACTACATTTTAAACCTACATCAGGGAGGGCCTCACCCTCCCTGATTGAACTAACCTCATTATCTCCAGACTGATTCTTGCCTGCATATTTATACCTGCCTCTGGAAATTTCCTTTACATGCGTCTGACGAAGTGGGCATTCACCCACAAAAGCTTATGCTCCAATACATCTGTTAGTCTTTAAGGTGCCACAGGACTCTTTGTTGCTTTTTACAGATCCAGACTAACACGCCTACCCCTCTGGTATTTTAAACCTACAAGACTAACTTATGGGTATTATTGGTCAACAGCAGGCCTCCCCTAGTTAAGATTGCAACTGAGTTCACATTATTCTCTTGATTTTTGCACACCCCATTCCAAAATCTTGATTGCTTTGTGGCAAATGGGCCTCTGTGATACTGGCAATTATAATCTTATAACAGGTATGTTTTTTGACAAGAGCTGTCTTGCACCCAGTGCCATTCAGTATTAGAACGTTTCATAAAGGTCTGGTTTGGATTCCTAGGAAGTTGGAGTCATCAAGGCAGCACTTTCTGTAAACAGGGTTTGGGTCACACCCATCCTCACATGCAGAGCACACCTCTCCTGGTGCTGTTTTTGTGATGAGTCATGGCTGCTTGCCCTCCATTTCACTCTGCCCCCTTGAGTCCGGGGACACATAGAAGGGTTTTATTTTGGGGGATACTATGCCCCCTTCTCAGTAACTCTTCTACCAGATATTCTTGGTTCCTGAGGGTGTGGATGACCATTATGAAGTGCTAGCTCTTCCATCTGATGTGGTCCATGCATCCACTGTTGGGGCTCATCCACCTTCATCACTGTTGCGGAACTTGGTCCTCATCCACAGTGTCAGTTGTTGGCATTTGCTCATTACTCTGAGCAGGAGCCTTTATTAGGTATAGTCAGACACAAAGTTCGTGTGGGCATGGATGACCACATCCTGAAGAACAGCAGCTTATGCCTCTACTACCCATTACTGTGGAGGAGCAATCTTCCATCCACACCAAACTCAAGGTGTGGCACTTGTTATTAGACAGCTCTAGTACTGACTTTAACCATGTGAAACCTCTGTTCTCTAGGCTTACTCTATACTTGGCTCCAACATCATTGTGGACACATCTCTTGTTGTGTCCCACGCGCCAGGTGTGGAAAAGGACCCATTCTAGTACCAGCTAGTAGAAACATTCCGGTAACACTGCCAGATGACACACTGTTAGTGCTTGGCGATTTCAATTCTGTGACTGGCTGCAATCAAACTAAGTATGAAATCCAGCAATCCATAATGGGCCCCTTTGGTTTGGGTTCTCAAATGACAACACTACCTGGCTTTTCACGTATACCACCTTGTCTGTGGGTCTTTGGTGGTTCAGAAGCACCAGCAAACTCAGAATGCAGACTGGTTGTCACTCAGCTCTCACTGCATCTTCCAACTTCTTGCAAACCAGATGTTTGCTACCAATACAATGTCCAGAATCTTTCTGAGGATCTTGTTGAAGCCACGAAATACACTCAGGCCAGCATGGATCACATATGTAACCTCAGTACCAGCATGGATGATGTGGAGAGCACCTAGAATAGTATATGTAACACTATATCATATTCCACCGCTGGAACAATCAGTGTCAGATGGTTAACCAAGACACTTTGGCTTTCTGAAGAAGTCTTTGTTATATTATCGAAAAAGGTAGAAACACGTAAGCAGACAGATGTCCAAGAATGTAAACTGCTGAAAGGCATTTTCCGGACCATGGCAAAATGTAACCATGAGATATGTGTAAAGTCCCTCACTGACGAAGCAGAGGACAACCTAAAGAACAATCTGCATCCTGCCTACCAAGCCATCACCAACCTGGCTGGCAGCCATGAACAGCCTTCTAACATCCCCATTATGAAACAAGATGGCTCTCCCTGCTCATTGAGGAGGTGCTAAACCAAGGGTGGCCAACCTGAGCCTCAGAATTTACCAATGTTCATTGCCAAAGAGCCACAGTAATACGTTAGCAGCCCCCCACAACAACTTCCCGCACCCGCTCCCAGCGTCTCTCATCCACCAGCAGCCCCGCCAATCAGCGCCTCCTGATCAGCTGTTTTGTGGCATGCAGGAGGCTCGGGGGGGGAGGGGGAGGAGTGAGGGCACGGCAGGCTCAGGAAAGGAGCGGGAAGGAGTGGAGTGTGGGCAGGGCCTGTGGCAGAGCTAGGGGTTGAGCAGTGAGCACTCCCGGCACATTGGAAAGTTGGCACCTGTAGCTCCAGCCCCGGAGTCGGTGCCTATACAAGGAGCCACATATTAACTTCTGAAGAGCCGCATGTGGCTCTGGTTGGCCACCCCTGTGCTAAACAGATGGAAAACACATTAAAGCATGCCGAAGCACAGACCTGCTGATGACTGTCTAGAGCTATATGACCTGGCAAACCTCACAGCTGTAGATCCAGGAACAAATATTGATCTTTGGTAACTCAAGGAAGTATGAAAGGCCAACCGAGAGTTACACAATGGACATGCTGCTGGATCTGATGGTATTTCATTGCAGCTGCTCAAAGGTGCCATGGAACCAGTGAGCATCAGCCTGCATCAACTGTTCTTAAAAGTGTGAGCATCAGGCAAAGTACCAACAGACTGGAAAGACAGCATCATAGTGTCCTTATATAAGGGCAAGGAATCTTGCACCAATTGTGCCAACTACAGGCCAATATCATTTTTATTGGTCCCTGGAAAGGTCTTTGCTCACATTCTTCTTGGTAGGATGCAGTCGTTCCTTAACAGACATTGTCATCCACAGCAGTCAGATTTCACTGCAGGGCAATAAACAATGCTGGTCTTACCCTCTGGCTCCTGGCTGAGCTGCATCAAGAATTTAACAATATGCTTCATGTGGCATTTTGATTCAGTTGACATGTAAGCACTTTGGCTTGCACTGAAAGGACTTGCTGTTCCAAATATTCTGCTAACTCTGATGCGCGATCTTCACACCTGTATTGGTGGGAGAGTAGGCGCTTGTTCCTGGCCCTCACTGTGTTTCTGCACAACCTCAGGTGTGCAGCAGGTATGCAGTCTTGTGCCAGTACTATTCTGTCAAGCTATCAACTGGATAGTAATACTTGCTGCTCCATACATTACAATCAAGTTTGGTCAAGAAGAGTTTAGCGTCATCAGCAAAGTTTTGGTCAGTGCCTTTTTCATGCAGAATTCAGACAATTTCAGACCCACCCTCCAAAGCTTTCAAGACAGTGCCTGCAATATGGTGTTGAATATCTCATGGCAGAAGACCAAGCTCCAGAACCTTGGTGCTAGGTCACCAGAACCTCCAGTGAAGGTGGGGTTGCATACTGTGGAGAGTTGATGAGTTTATCTAATTAGACCACAAACAGAGTTCAAATGGTCACAGCAAAATAGACGGGCTTTGACAAATAGGTCTCACCATTTCCTGCATGAAGTCCATATCTTACTTATGAACACAAAAATGTCTTTGCACTGAGACAAAGTTCAGGATCTATCAAACCTGTGTATTGCCTGTATTGCTATATGGGTCAGAAACCTGAACCCTCTTCAGGCAGACTTACAGAGGCTAGAGGCATTCCATATGCATTGTCAGTGCCAAATCCTCAGCATAAAATGGTTTGACTTTGTGCGAAATATCACAATCTTGCAAAGATCTGGCCTTCCTTCAATTGCTCACTATATGCAAAAGTATCATTGCATGTTTTTCATCCATGTCACAAGGATGGACTAAAACACTACAGCACACTGTACCCTCAAACTCTCCATTGACGTGTGAAGGGGTGCCTTCCCTGAACCTACCTGGTGACACCCACAGGGCTGTCCCAGAGATTCCTGGCTTTGCAGGAGTGAGCTGGATCTGGGAACTTTACTACATGACACCTGGTGCGATACTATCAGCCATGGTCACTCTGGGTGGCACAACGGCCCTCAGTAGACTATGTGTGTTTGATCTGTCCCCGCAAAGTTGGCTCTGTCTCAAAATTGGTGCATAACTTCTGGAGTTAAGAGGGAAGTTTTCCACAACATTTGAAATGAACTAGACAAGAGGTTCCTGAATTATGACATCCATAAAAGTGTTCAAACAGAACTTAAAGAGGCTAATAGCCTGTTGGACTTGCTGCTGAGTGTTGGAGATCATGAAGAGTTCAGGAACTCTGGTACTTGGTAACAGATTAGTCTGCCAGAGGCTGAGTATCCTAGCCTAGTGAAACAGCTGCCTTTTGAAAATCCCTGAACCTGAGTACTCATCAAGCATCAGATCATGCAGGTTCAGACAGCTAGAGAGCCCAGAGTTGAATTTTCAGAACTTCTCAAACACTCACCCTCAACTTTGAAAGCTTTTCTTGCTGTAACAGCATCCAAAACAGAGCACTCTAATTCCCTACTGTGTGCCTAAATGGCCCCCTTTGAAACTTACATGAGTCAGTGGTAGATCCAGAAATAAAACCCAGAGCTACACACATATACCATTAGATCATGCAGTAAGAAACAGCCAATAGCAAATCATTTGTATTATGTATTGTTTTAATGTGTGTTTAGATTATATCATTGCTTTCACTTGCTTGTAAAGCATTGTGTACTTAAGTGGTGCTGTGTAAGTGAAAGAACGACAATGTCTGGAGAGAAATCCCTCTCAAAAGTTTGGAACAACAAAAGAAAAAGACAAACCTTCCTCTCCTTTCTCCAGAGAATCCATCTCAGGATTTACACTGGAATTGGTGTATTCTAGAACAAGACTAAAGATAATCAAATGGTGAGGGCACTAGCTTGGAACTCGGGAAACCTTAGTTCAGTTTCCTGCTTTGCCATAGACATCCTGTGTGACCTTAAGACTTACTCTTTCTCTGCCTCAATTCTCCATCTGTAAAATGAGATAATCGCACCTTCCTACATCCTAGGGATGTTATGGGGATAAATAGAGTAAAGGCTTGGTGACGTTCAGATACTACAGTAATGGGGATCATGTAAATACCATAGATAGTTGTATATGTCACCACATAAGGCTTGATTTCCAAAGGTGCTGAGCATCATCCACACTTTGAGTTGGAAATCAATGGGAGATGTAAGTGGTCAGCTCCTAAGGAAATTCAGGCAACAGTTAGTTCATTCAGTATTGAGTTAGAGCCCGATTCTCAATTACACTAAGGGTACTTTACACCAATGTGGCAGAGTAGTGTAAAGGATCTTAGTGTAGCTGAAAATCAGGCTTTTTGTGTTTTAAAAGTGTACTAAAACCCGAAAATACTGGACTTATACCCTTCTTTTGCTTTTTTATGATAAAGAAGGTCTGAAAAGATTTTCTCAACAACAGGGAGTTTCCTCTTTAGCTTAGAAAGTCATGTTTTGCCTATTCTAAAGGTCTCTATGGAATCTGGAGAACTAGTGATATGATCGCATTACAAGAGTTGAGAATGAAAATTAAGCATTTGAAAGGGTCAGGGACTTTTAGTCAGTCTATTTAAAACTTATTTTTGTTAACACTTATTTCATTTCAATGCCTAATTAACATTTTGGAGAAAGGAGGTCATTTAAAAATATTTAACACACCAGTCCTTCAATTAAGGTTATTTTTATTAATGATTGATATTGCTGTTACATCAATAAACTACATTAAAAGAATGTTATGGTTGCAAAAATCAAGCACTGAAAAGTTAGGAAATGCCATAATTAAGGGTTCCCTGGGCAATCTTCATTCAGCCTTCCTATGTGTATGCATTATGATAGTGTTTAATTATGTAATCACATACGATTTTCCCCTTAATTATGGCATTTCCTAATTTTTTGAAGGCTTGACTTGCAACTTTAATGCTCTTTTACAGTATTTTTTTATGTGATACATCATAAAGAAGCAAAAAAAGGCATAAATCTGTTTTAAAAAATCATACATAGGTTATTTTTAATTCAAAAAGCTGTCAGAAACCCAAGATACTATGCATAGCTGCTTTCAACCTGGAGGATTCCAGGAGACTTTATCCTACTTAAACCACTGACATTTACCTCTAGGTCACACAGAGAAAAGACTGTAATGGAAATAATGCTGCATCTCAGAATGGACAAGGTGAGGGAAGTTTTAAGAAGCCTGAGAGGTTTTAAGTGTGTCTGTAAAAACAAAATCCTTCAGAGTGAAAGAGTAATATCTGCTTTAAAATTAATCCAAAATGAATCAGTCTCCCACCAAATGACCAAGGCTTACTAATTCTAAAAAATCTTTTTGTAAAAAAAGTGAATGGGTGCATTAGAGGAACACATCCTAGGAAGAAAATGTTAGATGCCACTTGAGTGAAGAATAAATAAAGGGATACAACAATCTTTACCTATGTTTCTAATAACACCTGAGATTATTAAGACTAAAAGCAATTTAAAAATATACCTCTACCCTGATATAACGCAACCCGGTATAACATGAATTCAGATATAACATGGTAAAGCTATGTTCTGGGGGGGCGGGGCTGCGCACTCCAGTGGATCAAAGCAAGTTCGATATAACGTGGTTTCACCTATAACGCGGTAAGATTTTTTGGCTCCCGAGGACAGTGTTATATCGAGGTAGAGGTGTACAATTTATTTTTGACTATGTTTGTTAATCTTAAAAATTCCTCTCCACTTCAACAATGAAAGTCACTGGAATCATTTTTGCTTCCACTCTGTTACCAGGCTGGGATAGTTAATTTGCTAACAGTGCAAGGGAACATTTGAGGGGAAGGGATTAACAAATTTCCATTGGAGTTTTTATAAAAAATTGAAACATTTGTACTAATCAAGCTCCTTTTTACAGTCTAAATTTTGAACACCACACAGTTTTGAAGCTACCACTGCTCATGAGGTACCCAGAAATGTTTGCATATTAGCAGAAGACAGGCTGCTTGCTACAGCTTTGAAAGAGCTGTTGCAAAATCTGCTTGCTAGGCAATCTGTAGCGAGTGGACTAGGAATAATGCTAGCAATAATGCTTTCTGAAGTGCAGATTTAACAGTGTTCCTTCCATTCTGTTCAGTATAGCATATATATATAGGTGTTACATAAGCCACTCTTGCTTCAGTATATTAGATTAGTACAATTCCCTGTTACATCAGACCTTCAGGTTTCCACATACAGAAAGTGAACAGGTATAGAACTCACTCTGCCAGGGCAGAGCATTCTTAGTCTCACTGGGTCACATGACCTAATTGCATCCAGCCAATCCATAGTTAAAGGGGCCTCATCAGGCTATCTAATCATTGAATGATGTGTGGAAGCTTAAGCTGCTGTCTTCTACATTGTGCTAAGACAGTGGTGACCCACTCAGTTTCATAACTCCCAAATGTACACACTAAAACTTTTCCACTTTGTTAGGGTGTAGCCAGAGCCGGCTCCAGGCCCCAAGCAGCCAAAACAAACAAACAAAAAGCCGCGATCTGCGGTGGCAATTCAGCGGGAGGTCCTTCGCTCCCAGGCGGAGTGAGGAACCCTCCGCCGAATTGCCGCTGAATACCTGGACGTGCTGCCCGTCTCCAGAGTGGCCACCCCAAGCACCTGCTTGACAAGCTGGTGCCTGGAGCTGGCCCTGGGTGTAGCAAAGTAGTCTGATTCTGCCCCTTATTAACAAGACAGAATTGAAACATTATATGAACCATTTCACATTTCCAATTCAGCCACATGTTTCATTCTTTTGCAGTATTCATTTCCTTTTCACCCTCTTCAGGCTCCATTTTTAATCTTTCGTGTTAGTTTAACTTTTAGAAAGCTTGATTCTTTCTATAATGTTTTCTTTGAATATGAGCACATTTTTGAAGGGCAGCATGCAGAACCAGGGTCATGCAGAGGTTTATGGGGGCCCAGAGCAAAATCTGAAATTGAGGCCTCCCCCACCCTTCCAAAAAAAAATTACCACTGAAGAGGGGCTGGGGTGGGTTAGAGAACAAGCCCACACTGCACTCACCCTGCAGTGGCAGATCCTGTCCCACAGGGTTGGGGCTGGCTCCCTGGTCCAGGCATTGCAACCTCTCACACGGGGTTGAAGTGCCACTCAGATTTGGCCCAGTGGTCCCTCAATGATGATGAGGGGCCACAGGGCCAAATTTCAGTGAGTGGCATTGCAATGCTGTGCATGGGGGCATTGCATGCTGTGCATAGCACCACTCTGGTTCGGAGGCCTACTCAAACAGGAGGCTTAAGGCAAACTGCCCATTTTGTTCCCTCACACACACCTTCTAGGTCTCCACTCAGAGCTGTAAAAGTAAAAATAATTGTACCATAACCCCAACAATGTAAAATTGTCATGACAGAGCAATTGCTTTTAAGGCTTCTCTAACCGTTACAAGATAATTCCCTTAAATAAAGTGTTTGGATTTTTTGGGGATTCGGTCTGATCAGAGGGTTCACATATGGGCTCATATTTGGACCCTTTACAAAACCTTTTAGGCAACAACTTGATTCCTGAAGACGTTTATTATAAAGGGAATTGAATGATTTACTTATCTGAAGAAATATTTAACAGAATGCTTTCTAGAAATTGATGAGACTCAGTACTCCACTTAGGTCTGCCCTGTAACACCCCTTTGTCCACCCATAAGTGGGGTAGGTAGTTCCAAAGGAATGCTGGCACCCTGAACTTGCAATGCCTCTTAATTGTTGCACAGTACTTAGCTACCATGGGGTTAGAAGCCTTAGCAATATATCTAATATAGACAGATAGATTACGCAGGCATCTTCACATGGAAAGAAGAGACCAATGTGGAAGTTATATTTAATGTTTTATTGTTGTCAGTTGAGCTATTAAAAGTCCCAGCTATTTATATCATTCTGCAGGGCCCTTGTAAGAGGAAACAACATAAGATGCTACCGCAAGTAACATCCTGGTGGAAAACTGTGTGAGTGAGAGAGGCTGCACAGCTGACGATGAAAAAAATACCTCACCATACCTTGTTAGACTATTCATTATAATTTTTTTATTATTGCTTAATTTATTTTCCTGGATTTTGCTCTGGATGTTTTATGTAACTCAATGTGTTTATTATAGTTTTGTTTAGGAAGATTCTTCCTAATGAAAATTTTTCTGCATTTTGACAAAAACCTTTCAAGGCTTCTTTATCCATCATAAATTAGCAAAAAGGGGACAAGCCTACTTTTTCTCACTGCATGTCATCCTTAAAACACTACTGAACGAATCCTTCAATAGGTTCTGCACAGGCAAACTCCTGCATGAAAGCTGAGCTACAGGGATCTGCGTGCAGAGTTAATTGCAGGATCAACACTGACATTTCTAACTATTGCCTCCTTTATTTACCATCTTGTCATCCTATGGGTATCTGTCCAGCACTAACAAAACTCCCAGCTTCTTGTTCCAGAATACAGTGTAAACCCTGAAATGGATTCTTTGCAGAGGATGGAAATCTCTCAGGGAGCAGAGAATCAGTCAGGCAACAACGTGGACAGGGCTGAGAAGGACCTTCCAGTAGGAAAATATTCAAGGGGAGAGCAGGAAAATATGTGTAGAAGATAAAGGAGAAGGGGAATAAACTAGTGGAGTGGTTTTCAAACTTTTTTTCTGGCGACACAGTTGAAGAAAATTGTTGATGCCTGTGATCCAACGGAGCTGGGGATGAGGTGTGGGAGGGGCTCAGGGATGGGGCAGAGGTTTGGGGTATGAGGATGAGGGCTGTTGGGTGGGGCTGGGAATGAGGGGTTCAAGGTGTGGTAAGGGGCTCTGGGCTGGGGCAGGGGGTTGGGGTGCAGGAGGGGGTCAGGGCTCTGGGCTCAGGGCTGGGTGCAGGCTCTGGGGAGGGACTGGGGATGAGGGGTTTGGTATGCAGGAGGGGGATCCAGATTTGGGGGGGGCTCAGGGCTGGGGCAGGGGATTGGGGTGCTGGCTTACCTCGGGAGACTCCCAGTAAGCGGGGCAGCGGGGGTGCTAAGGCAGGCTTCCTGCCTGTCCTGGCACCACGGACCACACTGCACCCCAGAAGCGGCCAGCAGCAGGTCCTCTTACTATGTTTTTTAATTTGGGTTATACATTAATTTTGCATCTCTATTATGGTGTTTTTTAAAAGTTTCCATGCAGCTTGCAGGCAATTTCACTCTTGTGACTGTAGCTTTTAATTTCCATTTAACTAGCTTCCTTATTTTTGTGTGGTTCCCCTTTCTAAAGATAAAACTTAGAGAATTTTTCACTTGACCAGAGCTCAAAGAGCCGGGAAGTGGCTAAAATAAAATGCTGTATTTCCCTTTCTGCGCCTTTTCAGAAGTGAACGGCGCTATGTTTTCTTCTGTGTGTGGGTTAAACGCATCTGTGATGCCTGGAATTTTAATCTCTTACCTATGGTGGTGGGCTTCTTTAGTATTTCCTTTCCCCTCCTCCCCCAGTGATGTTAAATACAATTATATTATGGTCACTGTTACTGAGTGATGTAGCTATATTCACCTCTTGGACCAGATCCTGTGCTCCACTTAGGACTAAATCAAGAATTGCCTCTCCTCTTGTGAGTTCCAGGACTATCTGCTCCAAGAAGCAGTCATTTAAAGTGTCAAGAAACTTTATCTCAGCATCCCATCCTGAGGCGACATGTATGCAGTCAATATGGGGATAGTTGAAATCCCCTCTTATTATTGAGTTTTCTATTTTTACAGCCTCTCTAATCTCCTGGAGCATTTCACAATCACCATCACGATCCTGGTCATGTGGCCAATAGTATATCCCTACTGCTGTACTTGTAGAATTCAAGCATGGAATTTCTATACATAGATATTCTATGATATAGTTTGATTAATTTAAAGTTTTTACTGTATTTGACTCTATGCTTTCTTTCACATATAGTGCCACTCCCCCACCAGTATGACCTACTCTGTCATTTCTATATATTTTGTATTGTGGTATTACCGTGTCCCACTGATTATCATTGTTCCACCACAGGTCTCTGTGATGCCTTTTATATCAATGTCTTCATTTAACACCAGGCACTCAAGTTCTCCTATCTGAGGGCTGGTCTACAATGGGGGGGGGAGGGATCGATCTAGGATATGCAAGTCGAAGTATCTTAGATCGAATTACCTGGGGTCCACATGGCATGGGATCCACAGCTGTGGCTCCCTCATCGACTGCGCTACCGCCGCTCGCTCTGGTGGAATTCCGGAGTCGACAATGAGCGCGTTTGGGATTGATATATCGCGTCTTAACGAGACGCGATATATCGGTCCCGGATAAATTGATTGCTACCCGCCGATACGGTGGGTAGTGAAGATGTACCCTTAGTATTTAGACTTCTAGCATTTGTGTACACTTATAAAATTTGTCACTTTTTAGTTGTCTGCCATTATGTGATGTAATTGAATGGGACTCTTTTACATTTGACTATTTCTCTTCAGTTCCTACCTGTATTTTATCACCTTCTATCCTGTCCCCTTTACTAGGATATAGAGAATCTCCATTAATAGAGCCTCCCCTACAGGATGTCTCTGTCCGAACAACGTGCTCCCTTGGCACCTGTTAGCTTTCCCCCAGCCCTTAGTTTAAAAAACTCCTCTACAACCTTTTTATGCTTACATGCCAGCAATTGGGTTCTATTTTGGTTTAGGTGGAGCCCATCCTTCCTGTATATGCACCTTCTTTCCCAAAAGGTTCCCCAGTTCCTAATAAACCTAAAACCCTCCACTCTACACCATTGTCTCATCAACACATTGAAACCCTGCAGTTCTGCCTGTCTAACTGACCCTGTGGAACTGGAAGCATTTCAGAGAATGCTACCATGGAGGTCCTGGACTTTAATTTCTTACCTAGCAGCCTAAATTTGGCCCCCAGGACTTCTCTCCTACCTTTTCCTATGTCATTGGTATCTATGTGTACCACAACCACCAGCTCTTCCCTAGCACTGCACATAAGCTTATCTAGATGTCTTGAGAGATCCACAACCTTGGCACCCCACAGACAATTCACTGTGTGGTTCTCACACTCATCACAAACCCAGCTATCTATATTTCTGATGATCCAATCCCCTGTTACTTTTACCTGTCTCTTCCTAATAACTGGGTTTCCCTCCCCCAGAGAGGTATCCTCAATGCGAGAGGATATCATGAAATCATCTGGAAGGAGGGTTCCAACTATAAGATTGTTACCCTCTGCTCCAGTTCCCTGAGAATTTCATCCTCCTCAAGAGAACAGAGGATGTCAGATTGGGGGTGGGACCACGCTACTGTGTCCCAGAAAATCTGTTATATGTACTTCTCTGTTTCCTGCAGCTTCTCCAGTTCAGCCACTCTGGTCTCCTGAGCCCATACTTGGTCTCTGAGGGCCATGAGCTCCTTGCACTGAATAGCACACATACACCACCTGACCACATGGCAGGTAATCAGACATGCTGCATTGGGTGCAATAAACTGGATAGCCCCCACTCTGCTGCTGGACTGCCTACACTCTTTTTACTCCTTCAACCTTTTTGGTGGGGATTAATTAGCCTAAATTCAGAGAATGTTAATCATCTATATCTGGCTCTCACACTTCCTCTCTAAAACTCCCTTGCAAAACAGCCCTGTTCGCTAGCTCCTCTGGAGTTTCATTAAGATAGCATTTTGTTAGCACTGTTTTAACCATCTTTGTTAGCAATGCAGAAAATAAATATAACTTTCTGTACTATACTGAAGGTAAAAGAGTATATACATATGTGTGTGTGTTTAAACTCAGTAATAAATAAGTGCAATCAATTAAAATTACTATTTTTCACAAAAACAACAAAGAGTCTGGTGGCACCTTAAAGACTAACAGATTTATTTGGGCATAAGCTTTCGTGAGTAAAGCTTATGCCCAAATAAATCTGTTAGTCTTTAAGGTGCCACCAGACTCTTTGTTGTTTTTGTAGATACAGACTAACACGGCTACCCCCTGATACTTGACAACATGCAAGGCACTAAATTTAGCCGTATGGAGTGGAAATCCATCAACCTCAACAAAAAACTTGCACAGATACAGACAGACATCATCTTCCTCTCCAAATGCAAACAGATGGACATCATACCAAAAGGACTGAAGGTAAAAAATCCATTGCAATCAACATACTACACTGAGTATGGTGAGAGACTGTGCCACACACTCTCAAAGAAACTGAGGAACCACCTGATCAGCATCCTGTACAGCAGACAGGAGAAGATCAAGAATGAGCTCTCAGAACTGGAGACTCTCATACAATACCAGCCTTCTACACAAACTTCAACGTGGCTGGACTTTACAAAAATGAGACAAGCCATTTACAATGCACATTTCACTTCTCTACAGAGGAAAAAGGACTGTAAGCTATCTAAACTAATACCTGCCACTGGGGGCTATAACAATGGTACCCTCAACTCATCTAACAACATTGTCAATCTTTCCAACCACACACTTAGCCCAGCAGAAGAGTCTGTCCTATCTCGGGGACTCTCTTTCTGTCCCACCATCCCCACGAACATGATACAGTTCTGCGGTGATTTGGAAGCCTACTTTCGTCGTCTCCGACTCAAGGAATATTTTCAACGCACCACTGAACAGTGCACTGACCCACAGGAACCTTCCTACCAACACTACAAGAAGAGGAACTCTGCGTGGACTCCTCCTGATGGTCGAAATGACAGACTGGACCTCTACATAGAGTGTTTCCGCAGACGTGCACAGGCTGAAATTGTGGACAAACAACATCACTTGTCCCATAACCTCAGCCGTACAGAACGCAATGCCATCCACAGCCTCAGAAACAACTCTGACATTATCATCAAAGGGGCTGACAAAGGAGGTGCTGTAGTCATAATGAACAGGTCAGATTATGAACAGGAGGCTGCCAGGCAACTCTCCAAGACCACATTCTACAGGCCACTATCCTCTGATCCTACTGAGGAATACCAAAAGAAACTACACCATCTGCTCAAGAAACTCCCAGCTACAGTACGGGAACAAATCTACATGGACACACCCCCAGAACCCCGACCAGGGGTATTCTATCTGCTACCCAAGATCCATAAACCCGGAAACCCTGGACGCCCCATCATCTCAGGCATTGGTACTCTGACAGCAGGATTATCTGGCTATTTGGACACTCTCCTCAGACCCTATGCTACCAGCACTCCCAGCTATCTTCGAGACACCACCGACTTCCTGAGGAAACTACAGTGCATTGACGTTCTTCCTGAAAACACCATCCTGGCCACCATGGATGTAGAAGCACTTTATACCAATATTCCACATGAGGATGGACTACAAGCTGTCAGGAACAGTATCCCTGATGAGGCCACAGCAAGCCTGGTGGCTGAGCTTTGTGACTTTGTCCTCACCCACAACCACTTCAGATTTGGGGACAACTTATACCTTCAAGTCAGTGGCACTGCTATGGGTACCCGCATGGCCCCACAGTATGCCAACATTTTTATGGCTGACTTAGAACAACGCTTCCTCAGCTCTCGTCCCCTAGTGCCCCTCCTCTACTTGCGCTACATTGATGACATCTTCATCATATGGACCCACGGAAAGGAGGCCCTTGAAGAATTCCACCTGGACTTCAACAATTTCCACCCCACCATCAACCTCAGCCTGGACCAGTCCACACAAGAGATCCACTTCCTGGACACTACAGTACAAATAAGTGATGGTCACATAAACACCACCCTATACCGGAAACCTACTGACCGCTATACGTACCTACATGCCTCCAGCTTCCATCCAAGACACATCACACGATCCATTGTCTACAGCCAAGCCCTAAGATACAACCGAATTTGCTCCAACCCCTCAGACAGAGACAAACACCTACAAGATCTTTATCAAGCATTCGTAAAACTACAATACCCACCTGGGGAAGTGAGGAAACAGATTGACAGAGCAAGACGGGTACCCAGAAATCACCTACTACAGGACAGGCCCAACAAGGACAATAACAGAACACCACTGGCCATCACATACAGCCCCCAGCTAAAACCTCTCCAGCGCATTATCCACGATCTACAACCTATCCTGGAAAATGATCCCTCACTCTCACAGACCTTGGGAGGCAGGCCAGTCCTCGCTTACAGACAACCCCCCAACCTGAAGCAAATACTCACCAGCAACTACACACCACACCACAGAAACACCAACCCAGGAACCTATCCCTGTAGCAAACCTCGTTGCCTACTCTGTCCCCATATCTACTCTGGCAACAGCATCAGAGGACCCAACCACATCAGCCACACCATCAGGGGCTCATTCACCTGCACATCCACTAATGTCATATATGCCATCATGTGCCAGCAATGCCCCTCTGCCATGTACATTGGCCAAACCGGACAGTCCCTCCGCAAAAGAATAAATGGACACAAATCGGACATCAGGAATGGTAACATACACAAGCCAGTAAGTGAACACTTCAATCTCCCTGGTCATTCTATCACAGATTTAAAAGTCACTGTCATTGAACAAAAAAACTTCAGAAACAGACTTCAAAGAGAAACAGCAGAACTAAAATTCATTTGCAAATTCAACACCATTAATCTGGGCTTGAATAGGGATTGGGAGTGGCTGGCTCACTACAGAAGCAGCTTTTCCTCTCCTGGAATTGACACCTCCTCATCTATTATTGGGAGTGGACTACATCCACCCTGATTGAATTGGCCTTGTCAACACTGGTTCTCCACTTGTGAAGTAACTCCCTGCTCTCCATGTGTCAGTATATAATGCCTGCATCTGTAGCTTTCACTCTATGCATCCGAAGAAGTGAGGTTTTTACTCACGAAAGCTTATGCCCAAATAAATCTGTTAGTCTTTAAGGTGCCACCAGACTCTTTGTTGTTTTTGTAGATACAGACTAACACGGCTACCCCCTGATACTTGACAACATGCAAGGCACTAAATTTAGCCGTATGGAGTGGAAATCCATCAACCTCAACAAAAAACTTGCACAGATACAGACAGACATCATCTTCCTCTCCAAATGCAAACAGATGGACATCATACCAAAAGGACTGAAGGTAAAAAATCCATTGCAATCAACATACTACACTGAGTATGGTGAGAGACTGTGCCACACACTCTCAAAGAAACTGAGGAACCACCTGATCAGCATCCTGTACAGCAGACAGGAGAAGATCAAGAATGAGCTCTCAGAACTGGAGACTCTCATACAATACCAGCCTTCTACACAAACTTCAACGTGGCTGGACTTTACAAAAATGAGACAAGCCATTTACAATGCACATTTCACTTCTCTACAGAGGAAAAAGGACTGTAAGCTATCTAAACTAATACCTGCCACTGGGGGCTATAACAATGGTACCCTCAACTCATCTAACAACATTGTCAATCTTTCCAACCACACACTTAGCCCAGCAGAAGAGTCTGTCCTATCTCGGGGACTCTCTTTCTGTCCCACCATCCCCACGAACATGATACAGTTCTGCGGTGATTTGGAAGCCTACTTTCGTCGTCTCCGACTCAAGGAATATTTTCAACGCACCACTGAACAGTGCACTGACCCACAGGAACCTTCCTACCAACACTACAAGAAGAAGAACTCTGCGTGGACTCCTCCTGATGGTCGAAATGACAGACTGGACCTCTACATAGAGTGTTTCCGCAGACGTGCACAGGCTGAAATTGTGGACAAACAACATCACTTGTCCCATAACCTCAGCCGTACAGAACGCAATGCCATCCACAGCCTCAGAAACAACTCTGACATTATCATCAAAGGGGCTGACAAAGGAGGTGCTGTAGTCATAATGAACAGGTCAGATTATGAACAGGAGGCTGCCAGGCAACTCTCCAAGACCACATTCTACAGGCCACTATCCTCTGATCCTACTGAGGAATACCAAAAGAAACTACACCATCTGCTCAAGAAACTCCCAGCTACAGTACGGGAACAAATCTACATGGACACACCCCCAGAACCCCGACCAGGGGTATTCTATCTGCTACCCAAGATCCATAAACCCGGAAACCCTGGACGCCCCATCATCTCAGGCATTGGTACTCTGACAGCAGGATTATCTGGCTATTTGGACACTCTCCTCAGACCCTATGCTACCAGCACTCCCAGCTATCTTCGAGACACCACCGACTTCCTGAGGAAACTACAGTGCATTGACGTTCTTCCTGAAAACACCATCCTGGCCACCATGGATGTAGAAGCACTTTATACCAATATTCCACATGAGGATGGACTACAAGCTGTCAGGAACAGTATCCCTGATGAGGCCACAGCAAGCCTGGTGGCTGAGCTTTGTGACTTTGTCCTCACCCACAACCACTTCAGATTTGGGGACAACTTATACCTTCAAGTCAGTGGCACTGCTATGGGTACCCGCATGGCCCCACAGTATGCCAACATTTTTATGGCTGACTTAGAACAACGCTTCCTCAGCTCTCGTCCCCTAGTGCCCCTCCTCTACTTGCGCTACATTGATGACATCTTCATCATATGGACCCACGGAAAGGAGGCCCTTGAAGAATTCCACCTGGACTTCAACAATTTCCACCCCACCATCAACCTCAGCCTGGACCAGTCCACACAAGAGATCCACTTCCTGGACACTACAGTACAAATAAGTGATGGTCACATAAACACCACCCTATACCGGAAACCTACTGACCGCTATACGTACCTACATGCCTCCAGCTTCCATCCAAGACACATCACACGATCCATTGTCTACAGCCAAGCCCTAAGATACAACCGAATTTGCTCCAACCCCTCAGACAGAGACAAACACCTACAAGATCTTTATCAAGCATTCGTAAAACTACAATACCCACCTGGGGAAGTGAGGAAACAGATTGACAGAGCAAGACGGGTACCCAGAAATCACCTACTACAGGACAGGCCCAACAAGGACAATAACAGAACACCACTGGCCATCACATACAGCCCCCAGCTAAAACCTCTCCAGCGCATTATCCACGATCTACAACCTATCCTGGAAAATGATCCCTCACTCTCACAGACCTTGGGAGGCAGGCCAGTCCTCGCTTACAGACAACCCCCCAACCTGAAGCAAATACTCACCAGCAACTACACACCACACCACAGAAACACCAACCCAGGAACCTATCCCTGTAGCAAACCTCGTTGCCTACTCTGTCCCCATATCTACTCTGGCAACAGCATCAGAGGACCCAACCACATCAGCCACACCATCAGGGGCTCATTCACCTGCACATCCACTAATGTCATATATGCCATCATGTGCCAGCAATGCCCCTCTGCCATGTACATTGGCCAAACCGGACAGTCCCTCCGCAAAAGAATAAATGGACACAAATCGGACATCAGGAATGGTAACATACACAAGCCAGTAAGTGAACACTTCAATCTCCCTGGTCATTCTATCACAGATTTAAAAGTCACTGTCATTGAACAAAAAAACTTCAGAAACAGACTTCAAAGAGAAACAGCAGAACTAAAATTCATTTGCAAATTCAACACCATTAATCTGGGCTTGAATAGGGATTGGGAGTGGCTGGCTCACTACAGAAGCAGCTTTTCCTCTCCTGGAATTGACACCTCCTCATCTATTATTGGGAGTGGACTACATCCACCCTGATTGAATTGGCCTTGTCAACACTGGTTCGCCACTTGTGAAGTAACTCCCTGCTCTCCGTGTGTCTGTATATAATGCCTGCATCTGTAGCTTTCACTCTATGCATCCGAAGAAGTGAGGTTTTTACTCACGAAAGCTTATGCCCAAATAAATCTGTTAGTCTTTAAGGTGCCACCAGACTCCTTGTTGTTTTTGTAGATACAGACTAACACGGCTACCCCCTGATATTTAATACACAAAAGACTCTGACCTTAAAATGTATAAGCTGTTGATATAGTACAGTGCCCTTCGAGAACAAGACCCGGGCCTTCCACAATGCCTGAGCTCAAAAGGTAGAGAAATAACCTACTGACCGCTATATGTACCTACATGCCTCCAGCTTCCATCCAAGACACATCACACAATCCATTGTCTACAGCCAAGCCCTAAGATACAACCGAATTTGCTCCAACCCCTCAGACAGAGACAAACAGCTACAAGATCTTTATTAAGCATTCATAAAACTACAATACCCACCTGGGGAAGTGAGGAAACAGATTGACAGAGCAAGACGGGTACCCAGAAATCACCTACTACAGGACAGGCCCAACAAGGACAATAACAGAAAACCACTGGCCATCACATACAGCCCCCAGCTAAAACCTCTCCAGCGCATTATTCACGATCTACAACCTAGCCTGGAAAATGATCCTTCACTCTCACAGACCTTGGGAGGCAGGCCAGTCCTCGCTTACAGACAACCCCCAAACCTGAAGCAAATACTCACCAGCAACTACACACCACACCACAGAAACACCAACCCAGGAACCTATTCCTGTAGCAAACCTCGTTGCCTACTCTGTCCCCATATCTACTCTGGCAACAGCATCAGAGGACCCACCACATCAGCCACACCATCAAGGGCTCATTCACCTGCACATCCACTAATGTTATATATGCCATCATGTGCCAGCAATGCCCCTCTGCCATGTACATTGGCCAAACCGGACAGTCCTTCTGCAAAAGAATAAATGGACACAAATCTGACATCAGGAATGGTAACATACATAAGCCAGTAAGAGAACACTTCAATCTCCCTGGTCATTCTATTACAGATTTAAAAGTCACTATCATTGAACAAAAAAACTTCAGAAACAGACTTCAAAGAGAAACAGCAGAACTAAAATTCATTTGTAAATTCAACACCATTAATCTGGGCTTGAATAGGGACTGGGAGTGGCTGGCTCATTACAGAAGCAGCTTTTCCTCTCCTGGAATTGACACCTCCTCATCTATTATTGGGAGTGGACTACATCCACCCTGATTGAATTGGCCCTGTCAACACTGGTTCTCCACTTGTGAAGTAACTCCCTTCTCTCCATGTGTCAGTATATAATGCCTGCATCTGTAACTTTCACTCTATGCATCCGAAGAAGTGAGGTTTTTACTCACGAAAGCTTATGCCCAAATAAATCTGTTAGCCTTTAAGGTGCCACCAGACTCCTTGTTGTTTTTGTAGACACAGACTAACACGGCTACCCCCTGATACTTGAGAAATATGCTCCTTTGGCTGAAACCTTGAGAGCTAAGGATTACCAGGTCCAGAAACCTGCACTGATTGTCAGCTTTAGGCGCATGGGACCCCAGTAAGGAGTGAGTGCTGAGAGAATGTGGAATCGGTCAACACTCTGCTCAGCTGATGCAGCAACTCATGGTGTCGGACACAGTCAGGTGGTCAAGGGACATCTACATAGAACACATCACTGGACATCCTCAGTACCTGGAGGGATGAGCTGGAGTGCTGATGAGAAGTACAGTCAGGAAAGTAACCAATACTTTCCTCATGGATTGTATTTTCTAAATAACCAACTAACTTAATCCTCAATTACTGAGGGACAATCTCTACTCATTGATATATTTTGCTTTCCACAGCTAAATCCCCGTACAACTTTTCATGAATGATGTACCCGAATATTTGGATTCTATTATCTAAACTGTATTGTTAAATCTATTGACCTAAATTTGGATTATTGCTAATTATGTACTCTTATGTATCATAACTTTTAAAAACTAACTTTATATTTGTGGATAATATAAGCACTATACCCAGATGTACAGACACTCTTTTCCCAACCTATATATACATATTTTTTTTAACATTGGCTTTAATAAAATTTTAAAATCTGTGCATTTGGCTATCCAGATGCACAATCGCTGCAAACAAAATGTAGATAACTTATGATTCTGGCATGGAAATATGGCTGGAGGGTTTTGGAAGCTGGGGATCTATGGTGTGAGAGTAACTAGAATTAGAATAAAGAGATGCTTTTGTACTCTTGAAACCATAACTGCAGTAGCAAGACACAAATGTGACTTCCCTGCATCTTTCTCCTCCTGCAGGTGTCCCGCCCCCCCCGCCCCCCCCCCCCCCTTGCTTTGACCTAGAAAGGTAGCCCAGGCCTCAATAAATGAACTGCACTGTAATGATACCTGTTCTCATAGATCACTTGTCATGCCATCAGGGTATCTTGGAAGCTATCAGATTTAGCCATTCATGTAGAAACTAAGAGTACTATGCTGACTACAGTAGCAAAGATTAATGTTTGAAAACATAGACTTGTCATGGGTTAGTAGCCCTGGTAAGAGGGGGAAGTGATACATACTTGTAGGTATTTTTTGCTGTTCACATGAAATTTGCAAAATTACACCCACATCTTGTACTCTTCAGTCAGTTGAAGGTGAATATTCACACTTCTGATTTCATTTGTATTATAGTAACATGGGAGCACAGTGTTAGTGCTTTTATTTTGACGGAATGAGTGGCTAGGAAACAGGATGGTAGCTGGAAAGATCTTCAGAGTTGAGTGTTGTCCTGAAATATAGTGTGGCCAATGCTCATTTTTCATGGAGTTTGATAATGTGTTTCTCTGAAGGAGCATTGACTATTTGTTCTTCACTGGTTTTCACCAGCTGGGAGATGCATAAATCAGTTCCTCAGATTGAGGCTCTAATACTCTCTTCTCCTCACCTGCTCTTCCCCCCCCCCCCCCCGGCTTCTTTGGCCCCATAACACATGTTGAAGCTAAACTCAGTTAGAAAATGCCATCCTAACCAGCATTCCTATCCCAGTTAGCTCTCTGTGTACTTCATATGTTACCCAAGCATCAGCCACAGTGAGAGAGGTTATGGGTTGACTTAGCGAGTTGACCAAGCAATATAGTTCTGCTTGTTGTGATTCTGCCATGTTAATTGCAGAGGCTAGTTTTGCTTTCTTTAAGGCAATGATGCAGTCATGTAAGTGTCTGCTCTATTGGCAGAGGAGTTCAGAGTTTTGTGTGGGGTTTTTCTTTCCTTTGCCCCAATGGCTTTCTAAACTTCTTACTCTGCACTTTATCTCCCACAGTTCATCTGTGAACCTTGGTGATTTTCTTGGTTGATGTGGAGTGCTTGGAATGAAGGTGTCTGGATTAGCTTATCAAACCTTGGCCTTATATTTAGAGTTGAAAACCTAGGGGGTTCTGCAGTCTTTAGGGACAGACCAGCTTTGGTTGCTCACTGTCCTGGCAGGATGGGTTTTAACACTGCCTGGACAAGATGAGATCAGATCAGCTATTGAACCATTGAAACTGTATGTGACGGTTGAGGTTACTGGGCCCAAGAAATCTGTGGGATTCTGGTACCATGTTGGGCTGCAGCTCCTAGGCCTTCCTGGAAGGCCACATGGTTTCCATCTGAAGGTCTGTTCACCCCTAGAAGTGCTAGGTTCCTGTTATCCGTCACTTCATAGCATATGTATGCCCTCCAATGTCTTCTGTAGCAGAAATGGGGAAGGGGACCAGGACTGCGTCTCCGTATTTTTTTTTTTTTTTTTTTTGTGATGCATTCTGAAGTCTGTCTTGGCTTGTGACACAGTGTGCTCGGGGGACTAGCTGTATTAGGGTAGGGTTGGAGACATGTCTCAGTATTGTGAGAGAGTCCAGGTGCTTCATCTAAAATTATAGTGTAGGTTGTGCTGGTTTTGTTGACTGCTAACCTTACAGTCAGCAGTAGAACCCAGGTGATCATTTTCTTCTTATCTATTTAAGGATGTTACTGATTGAGCAATTCACTACAGATGCCTCTTTAAAATTTATCCTAATGTGGTGTTCTAAGCGGGATAATATCAGAATCTACTGGTAGGGAGGGGAAGAATTTTGGAAGGTGTAGGGTAGTGGGATTCCAGATCCTTTTTAAGGGTGTTGGTGTCCCAATTCTATAGATCCTGAAGTCCTGGCAGTATTATTTTGTGGTCCAGAAGACCTGCATAAACAGACACAACTGATGTAGGGTGATGGTATAATAGTGGACTCGGGGGACGGGGACACTTCTTCTCTTTTTACCCTCTTAGTCTTAATCAACTGGCACTTCTACTTCCCATTCCTATGTGGGCTGCTGTTGAAGGGAGGCTGAGAGGGCCAGGTGGCAGTAGGAGTGGGTAGCCAGCAAGGTGGGTTTGGCCCTTGATATAGGCTAGATCAGGGATGGGTAAACTTTTTGGTCCGAGGGCCACATCTGGGTATGAAAATTGTATGGTGGGTCATGAATGCTCACGAAATTGGGGGTTGAGGTGTGGAAGAGGGTCTGGGCTCCAGCTGGGGGTGTGGGCTTAGGGTTGGGCCAGAAATGAGGAGTTCAGGGTGCAGGAGGAGGCCCCAGGCTGGGACAGTGAGTTGGGGTGTGGGAGGGGGGTTAGGGTTCTAGCTGTGGGTGTGGGCTCTGGGGTGGGGCTGGGTATGAGGGGTTGGGGGTGCAGGAGGTTGCTCTGGGCTGGGACTGAGGGGTTCAGGTAGGGGGATCGGGGCTGGGACAGGGTGTTGGGGCCCGGGAGGGGGTCGGGGTGCAGACTCCAGGCAGCATTTACCTCAAACAGCTCCTGGCAGCAGTGGCATGTCCCCTCTCCGGCTCCTACGCGGAGGCGCGGCCAGGCAGTTTTGCGTGCTGCCCCGTCCCTGCAACATTGGCTCCCAGCCAATGGGAGCTGTGGGGGCAGCATTTGGGAAAGAGCAATGTGTGGAGCCCCCTGGCTATCCCTACATGTAGGAGCCGGGGGGGGGGGGGGCGGACGGGACATGCTGCCGTTTCTGGGAGCCGCACGGAGCCACTGCACACGCAGAGCAGGGCAAGCCCCGGACCCTGTTCCCTGGCAGGCGCTCAAGGGCAGGATGTAGCTTGCTCACGCTTGGTCTAGATGCTAGAGTTGTATATAATCCTAGGACTATTGTGATGTTTCATTGCCTATCTTTATGAAAATAGGCTTATAATATCAGTCTGACATAACTGAGATACTTTATGCAAGATGGCTCATGTGAGATATCATTGGAAAGGTTATGATTTACTGAATGTGATTATCCAATTTGTATGCCTGTATCATTTCTGTATGATGTATCTGTATTTCAAATGTTACTTTGTTACCCCCAACCAGCCCTTCAGGTACAACAATGGAAAACCAGACAGGGCTAATAGGCCATTAGCAGAGACAATAGACTGTGAAAGAGCTTAATCTTCCTTTGGACACTCCAGACAGCCTATGAATAATGGCTGCCACAGCCCTGCAGAGACATTGGTCTGAGTCACCTGTTACTGGACCCACCCCTCAGAATGCCAGTGTTCTTCCACTGGGAGACAAAGGGTTCCTGCCATACACAAGGGCTATATAAGGCAGTGGAGTGACCTCATCGGGGTTCTCTCTTCTGCCTTCCCACCCAAAGAGACACTGAAAAATACCTGGGGAAGCAAGAACTGAACTGGGGAGAGAAGAGTTGAGCCCAAGCTGGAAGGGCATCTAGTTTGTAAGTCAAGGGTAGGCAACCTTTCAGAAGTGGTGTGCCGAATCTTCATGTATTCACTTTAATTTAAGGTTTCGCATGCCGGTAATACATGTTAAGTTTTTTAGACCGTCTTCTCTATAAGTCTATATTGTATAACTAAACTATTGTTGTATGTAAAATAGACAAGGTTTTCAAAATGTTTAAGAAGCTTCCTTTAAAATTAAATTAAAATGCTGATCTTACGCCGCCAGCCTGCTCAGCCCGCTTCCAGCCTGGGATTCTGTTCACCTAGGCCTGCAGCGGGCTGAGTGGGGCAACTCGAGGTCAGGGCAGAGGACTGGGGTTTGTGTGGAGGTGCAGGGCAGAAGGCTGGCTGTTGGGGAGAGGTCAGGGCAGAGGGCTGGGGGGAGGTGTGGGGGGGTGCAGGGTAGAAGGCTGGGTGTTGGGGGCAACTCAAGGTCAGGGCAGAAGGCTGGGGTGTGTGTGTGTGTGTGGGGGGGGGTCAGGGCAGGGGGCTGAGGTGCTCGGCTCATGGGGTGCTCCCAGCCCCATGCCCTGAGCAGCTCATGGCAGGGGGCTGGAAGGGATATGCCCTGTTCCACCCCCTTCTCCAAGGCCCGTCCCTACCTATCTCTGCCTCCTCTATAGAGCAGGGAGCATGCTGCCGCTCGGCTCCCCCTCGCAAGGGCTGTCGCCAGCAGGGAGAGGGGGGAGGAGGAGGAGTCAGAATGCACCACGTTGTGGGAAAAAACTGGGGAGAGGGGGTGCTTGGCTGCTGCAGGACCAAGCTTCTGCCTCCTGTCCCCGCAGGGAAGAACGGTGGGTGGGGGGGCTGAGTGGGGCAGGGGGCCGGGACCCCCTCCACCACTCTCCCCTGCAGGGGCAGGAGATAGAAACTTGGTCCTGCGGCAGCCAAGCTTTCCTCCTCTTCCCCCAGCGTGGCGCTTTCCGGCCCCTCCGCCCCCTCCTCTCACTGGGCAGGCAGCGTGCTGCTCAGAATTGGCTCACGTGCCGTAGGTTGCCAACCCCTGTTGTAAGTAATAGTACCTGAGGTCTCAACAGGGAGACAAGTGCAGCTGCCTTTTCAAGACTTTCTGTAATCTGTCTGCAATAATATCTAGGGTGAGAAATACTATCTTTAGGGAAACAAGCTTAGTTTGTGTGTTTGGTTTTATTTGCTTAGTAATCTGCTTTGTTCTGTTTGCTATCTTTTTAACCACTTTGTAGTTAAACTTTTCTTGTTTATAATATAACCCAGTTTATGTAATTTCTAACGGGGTAGGGGGCAAGAAGTCATGCACATCTCTCTTCATGTTGAGGAAGAGGGCAGGTTTTTCTACAGCACAAGACTGTATTATTTTGGGTTTATCTCTCAAAGGGGGTGTGCACGTGAGTGCTAGGGGAGTCCTCTCACACAGAGGTGACTTCAGTTTGTGTCTGTAGCGGGGTGTGGCATTACCTGTGTGTGTGCAAGAGGCCGGAGAGCCTAATTCAGCAAAACCCAGGATGGTTGAGCAGGAGAAGCTCTGTGAAATTCCAGTACGTCAGGTGGCATCCCAGAAGGGGGTCAAACCAGTCACAACTATAACCATTCCTTAAATTTGGTTATCTTCTACCTGTGACTTTACTTACTAGTAGGCCTGGCAGAATTGGGTTTATTTGTTTTTGATGTTATCTGCTTAAAACATAATCACTTTTTTATATTTTTCTCAATTTATTCAGTTGCATGAAATCTTGGGAATTATTTAATAGATGTTGAGATTCAAAAACATAAATATTTGTAATGGTTAACAAATTAGCATGTCAAAATATACAAAATAAATATCTTTAAATAGGATATCTCCATTAATTTATTTTATCTCCTAGAACTGGAAGGGACCTTGAAAGATCATTGAGTCCAGCCCCCTGCCTTCACTAGCAGGAACAAGTACTGATTTTGCCCCAGATCCCTAAGTGGCCCCCTTAAGGATTGAACTCACAACCCTGGGTTTAGCAGGCCAATGCTCAAACGACTGAGCTATCCCTCCCCTCAGGCAAAAATAAGTGGTTGTCTATAAATTTTAATTATCAATGGAAATACTTTCTTGGCTTTTGTGTGTACAATGAAACCAACCTTTACTGATGATCTAATTCTTTGTATCCACATACACCTCTACCTCGATATAATGTGACCCGATATAACACGAATTCGGATATAACGTGGTAAAGCAGCACTCCGGAGGGGGCAGGGCTGCACACTCTGGTAGATCAAAGCAAGTTCGATATAATGCGGTTTCACCTATAACGCAGTAAGATTTATTTATTATTTTTTTTTGCCTCCTGAGGACAGCGTTATATTGGGGTAGAGGTGTATTAGGAACTCTTCTATAGGCAACACCAGTGGTTTAACCAACCTGGTGCATGAGCACTCTTAACTTCAATTTAAATGGCTTATTTTAGTTTAGTTTAAACATGTTTGTAACAGGCTCAAGATGAAACAAAATAAGCCTCATATAAATCAAAATAAGCATGCATACTGCCTCTTGTGCTTATTTTTATACAAAAATAAAACTTTAAATAGTGCAACTCTGGGTAAACAAGCCCCAAATTGTTGTAAAGCTCAAAGTTCATCTGACTCCTAATCTCTCAACCTGATTAATGGACAAACCTCAATGGGTTGTATAGGTTCCTTAAAACAAATATTCTGTAAATTCTCCTAAATGTATGTGCAGCATAAGACTAATTTCGGGTGGTCTGGAGTATAATTAATTCTTGAGTAAATTTAACCTTTTTAATGTCTTATGTAACTATTTCTAATCTTTATTTAGTAAGGGACTGTGACATTGTGCAGTCTATATGGTTTTATAAAAATATAAGTGAATGTAATGTAACTGGGATATGCTTTGTAAGGTATCATTACAAAGCTCATAATCTACTGAGTGTGATCATCCTATTTGTAGAAATGTACCACTCTTGTATCTAAAACTAGAAATATAAAACATAACTCTGAGGGCCTATTGTAATTATGTAAAGTGTGGGCCATTAAGGATGGTTTGGAATCTTGATGACTCCCATTGTCTGCAGATGGCTGTCTTTACCTGTGAGTCTTCCTGTATATGTGTGTGCTGGCAAGTGAGTAATGAAGTCTTGCAGTGACATGTGATCATGTCACCTGAACTGGAATCCATCTTTAATCTGGTGCTTTTCCAGTGAGGGGGGGGGTGGAAACTCAGAGGGACAAAGGGTTCCCGCCTTATGCAAAAGATATATAAAGGGGTGGAAGAGAACAAGAGGAGAGAAGAGCCATCATGAAAAATCCCCTAGCTATCACCTGAGCTGCAACAAGAGCTGTACCAGGGGAAAGAATTGTGCCCAGGCCTGAAAGGTGTCCAGTCTGAGAGAAACTTACTGAAGCATCTCTGAGGGTGAGATTATCTGTATTTAGTTTGATTAGGCATAGATTTGCACATTTTATTTTATTTTGCTTGGTAACTTACTTTGTTCTGTCTGTTACTACTCTGAACCACTTAAATCCTACTGTCTGTATTTAATAAAATCACTTTTTATTTAGTAACTTACTCAGAGTATGTATTAATACCTGGGGGAGCAAACAACGGTGCATATCTCTCTATCAGTGTTATAGAGGGCGAACAATTTCTGGGTTTGCCCTGCATAAGCTTTATTCAGGGTAAAACTGATTTATCTGGGTTTAGACCCCATTGGGAGTTGGGCATCTGAGTGCTAAAGACAAGCACACTACTGTGAGCTGTCTTCAGGTAAACTGTTTTCAGGCAGCTTTGGGACAAGTGATTCAGACCCTGGCTCTGTGTTAGAGCCAGACAGGAGTGGCTGGCTCAGCAAGACAGGGTGCTGGAGTCCTGAGCTGGTAGGGAAAACAGAAGCAGGAGTAGTCTTTGCACATTGGGTGGCAGCTCCCAAGGGGGTTTCTGTGATCCAACCCGTCACAGGGACTATTAAACTTTCTCTAAAAGTGAAAAATACATGGTTGCAGGTGCAGGGCTGGTAACTTCCACCAGTTCAGTTCGGCTTTCTTGAAAACTTGGAAGCAAACATCTTATTTAATTGAAACCATTCTAACATCTTATAGTGAACGGCTTACTATGGGTTGTCATAATTTCAAAAATATGCTTATTTAAAGTAATCTTGTAATTTACATTTTTAGAAATGGCTTTTTTATCTACCCTGTCTCAAGGGGTTAAACTTAAAAGCACTACATCAGACCATCTAACTAGCCCATGCATAGAAGTACTTAAGTGAAAACATTTGTATTTAAAATTCTAAAAGCAGTATTGAGCAGAAATTTGGTATGCATGTGTGTGTGTGGGGGGGGTGGGGGTGGCAAGTGAAGTAGCAAACTTTCCCTGGCAAGGAGAGAGAAATGAATCATAGCACCTACAGACTCTATGGCCACGTCTACACTAGGGTTTCTGCTGGTATAATAATGTTGGTTACTGGGGTCTGACGTTTCCATATCCGCACAGGCCCTAATATAAATGTAGCTGTACCAGCAAAAGCACTTTTATGCTGGTATAGCTACATCTTGCTTTGCTTGGGCAACTGGTATAAGATCTTTTGCCAGTATAAACTGCTTCTACATGAATAGTGTTTTCCAGTATAGACCCGGCCTAAGTGAGATTTTTTTTCTCTTGGTACATGTTGACTTGCACATACTTAAATGCATCTGTACCTACTGAAGACAAGGCCTAAGGGAAGGATTCTCCCTGCAGGGGGCCTTTCTGGGCTCAGGACCCATTTTGAAAACCTTGATGGCCTGTCATGACCAGTGCACTCCTACAGGAGATTTTGGGTGGGAGGGGGTGCAGAGCTAGATTCCAGCCAGATGTTAACAGATGGGGAACCCCCTCCACTGGGAAGTGAGTCTGGGTGGTAAGCTGAGAGATCTCTTCCCCTCCCCCCCCATACACAGCTCCCTGCATCCCATGGGGGTGGGGCAAATTAAGGGCTGGGGGACAGAAGGGGCTGAGGTGAAGTAGGGGAAGATCTAGGGGCTGGGGGGGACAAGGGGGGGGGGGGGGGGGGGGGGGAAGGTTGTGGGGGGGGGGGGGGGTTAGGGGGGGGGGGGGGGGGGGGGTCTGTTGTGTTGGTACATTGGGGGCCAGTTTTTACCAGAGAATGTGACATGGAAGCCAAAGCAGGAGACTACTCTTCCCCCATACCTGTAGAAAGAAGGGGCAGGTTAGGAGGGAATAGCCAGGACCCCCAGAATCCCCACCCACCCCCCACCATCCAAGTGAGCTGCTACATCTAATGCAAACAGATCTACCACTTCCCCCTTGGCTCCTGTCCTGTGGCTTCCCACTGTGGGCTTTGGGACCTCTGGAGTTGCAGCACAACTCAGGTTTGGCCCAACTGCCCCATCATCATGGCAATAGCGGGCTGGCCAGGCCAAATTTGTGTGAGTGGTGTTACCCAATGCACCAAGTTGTAACAATGCTACTCATACAGAGTTGGCATGGCTGCCCCCTCACCCCCATTGTCATGATGAAGAGGCAGCTGGTCCATATTTGAGCAGTGATGCAAACCTGTGCACCAGGTTGCAGTGCCTATAGCGGAGACCTGAGCCCAACCAGCCCCAACACCTTTTAACTAATTTTGATGACCCAATTTTGTGTTGAAAACCAGCTGTAGGCTCTTATAACCACATACATGAGCCATAAAACCCTTTTGTTTGTCGGGGCAGAATTCCCCTTGCAAACCCTGGAACAGGGGTCAGGAGGGAAGTTTTCTGTTGCTTGCGCTGTATGGTAGGCTTGGCCAGATTAGTCATCACAGGTTAATTTCACCTGGCATGCTGAAACTGAGTGGGGTGGGGGGGAGAGAAGGGAAGGGGTGCCATGGTAACAGTTGGCCAAGCACAGCCTTCTCCACACCTTGCATCTGTAGGTATCTGGTGTCACTAGCCACCCAGGGAGCTCTCTGCAGGCCTGTTGTCACAGCTCCACCCGCTGGCTGGGTGTGCAGTGGCCATTCCTGGGCAGGAGCTTTTTACCAGTGGGCTGGTCTCCCTCACAGATGGGGTTTGTCATCCTCATGGCCCTGGCTGGGGATCTGATCTGCCCTGCCAAGACTGCAGCCTTTCTTGTGCCTACAGGGATCTGGTGTCACCAGCTGTGTAGAGCCTGTGCAGTGCTGCTGCAAAAATGTACTAAAATAGATACAAATCAGGAGAGGGAGGAAGGCTAAAAATAAAAACTGATATTAACAAACACATTCTGCCAAGTCTAGGTAATAGGGTTATCTGGGCTGCTATCCAATAGGGCAGCCAAGATTCTTTGTTGGGAGCATCCCAGAATTGGAAAGGGGCTTGCATCACTGCACCCTCGTCCCCTAAGACTCCTTTCTGTGAACCTGCAGGTGCAGCCTAGAATCTCTGTTTTTATTCGTTTGCTTTTAGCATGGCTTACAATAAAGTGAATCAGTAAAACTTCTAATGTAGACAAGACCATGAGTCTCTTTACAGGTGACCCTGTCCTTAGAAGACCAGACTTCCTGGATCTTCAAAGGTAAAACTAAAGCTGGAAAACTGTCATCTTAAAAAAAAAAAAAAAAAAAAAAAAAAAAAAAAGTGTGTGTGGGCGGGGCACAGATATGCTCATAAAGACCCAAAAAGGCATGTGCCCAACCACGTTGGTTTCTAAGAAGAATCTCTGCAGTTTCTCCTAATGATACATTGCTAGTACTTTATAGCTGCAAAGAATCTCTTGAATATGAAATATTATGGTGTGTCTAGCTTCCTCAAGTGGAAGAACTACTAAATTGAGAGAGAAGTCTCCTTATTTTCCCTGATGTGGCTTCTATACCACTGTTGCTTGCCATAGCTTTGAGTTGTAAAGTGGCTGGAGGGTTTGATCTCACTGACTTAAATCACCTGGCTTTTTAAATCTTTCTTCAATCTGGTTGAGGCGCTATACATCTAATCTGAACCTATACTTTTGCAATGTTAAATTTTAAGTTGCTGCTTTTAATCACAGTTTACAATCAGTAAAGCAGGGAACCTTGATTTAAATAAGTGACTTTAATCTTGTGTTGCCTTCGTACTTCAATTTCCTAAACAGATCATTCTCATTGTTTGGTATAATCATTAAAACTCATCAACTTTCAATTAAAAATAGCCTTTACTATAAATTTGATAGAGCATTTACTCAGACTCCTTTTTTACTTTTTAATGTTAAATGGTGAATGACATTTTTTATTTACTAGATTTTTTTTTAACTTTGAATTTGTCAAGCTACATTTAAATGGAGATCAAAATTCAATGAAACACACAAACAGCATTTTAAAACTTTAAAACGTAGACCAGAAAAATGGCCACACTGAGTCAGACCAATGGTCCAGCTAGCCCAATATCTTGTCTGACAGTGACCAGTGCCAGACACTTCAGAGAGAATGAACAAAACAGGGCAACTTTGAGTGATCCATCCCTGTTGAGCAATAGCAGATTCTGGCACTTGAAGGTTTAAGGATATCTGGAGCATGGAGTTACATCTGTGACCATCTTGGCTAATAGCTGCTGATGGGCCAATCCTCCATTAACTTAACTAGATTTAGAAAAAGAATCAGATATATTTTGACATTACCTGGCAACAAGTTCCACAGGTTGACTGTGCTTTGTGAGAAGAAGTACATCCTTCAGTTTGTCTAAAACCCTGCTGCCTATTAATTTTCAGTGGGTGACCTCTGGCTCTTGTCATGTGAGGGAGTAAATAACACTTCCTTATTCACTTTTTTCCTCACACCATTCATTATGTTATAGACCTCTGTCCTATTTCTCTCTCTCTCTCTCTCTCTCTCTCTCTCGTTCATTCACTCTCTCTTCTTTTTTGCTAAGCTGAACAGTCCCAGTCTCTCCTCATGTGGAAGAGGTTCCATATCCCTAATAATTTTTTGCCCTTCACTGCACCTTTTCAAATTCTAATATCTTTTTTGAGATAGGGCAACCAAAACTGCCTGCAGTATTCAAGGTGTGGCTGTCCCATGGATTTATATAGTGGTGGTATGATATTGTTAAACTTACCTTTCTATGTATCAAGGCATTTAAGATACTGTCATTAAACAAATCAGCTCTTGACTGTAGCTAGTGAATTGATTGTTTCTGGTCACCATAGGCAAGATTTTCAAGGTACTTGTGTTCTTTTGCATATCCCAGTAGGCACTTATCTGCATGTTTAGACCCCTAAATACCACTGAATAAGCATCCAGATTGTCAGGTTTTAGAGGTATTAGAGATCCTCCTCTCCCACCCGATTCCTCTTCATACATTGGAAGAAAACAAACTTTGCAGCTCTCTCAATTCCTGATTTGGTTTTTCAGTTTCGAATGAATTAGTTCAAATAGGGGGTGGTTGTGTGGGTCTGCCCCTGAAACTGACCTTAAAAGTAAATAAAGCAAAAGCTTTCTGTAAATTTGTTAGTCTCTAAGGTGCCACAAGTACTCCTGTTCTTCTTTTTAACACAAACTGAGTACTTCCTTTTGGAAAAATGTAAATGTCAGCACTTGTTCCATTGCAAAGACTGAAAACAATATAGCCACTTATTGCAAAACATGACATGACCGATTTATAAAATTTGAATTGATCTCAGAAAACAGTTGTTTCCCCTTTCTTCATATAATTAAAGCACATTTTGCACACAAATTGAGGGCTCATTAATGCTGCATGTTTGTAAAATTTTAATTATAGTATGGTTAAGCCTGAACACGGGTTGTCATAATCTTAAAGAGGCATAATCTTTTAAAATGTATTAAATAAAAAATCCAAAATGTTGGCTATCCAGGCCTCAGAGGTCCATGTTTGTTGTCCTTGCTTAAAATTGATAGGGCTTCTAGAGTTTTATCTTGCAGGGAGAGAAGAAACTGAACAGTCAGTGTGCTCTGGTCTAGAACAATTGTTTGACGTCACCAGTGTGCTATTAAATGTAACTAGTTTTAAAGGTCCTGCAGTACTTAGTGTCTTGGGATAAAGTTTGTCACAGCCCATGTGACCTCTCAAAATGGATTCTAATCTCAAAGGTGAGGAGTTGCTAACAGCCGAATGGCTTCCGTTATCCTCATAATTAAATAGGGCTCTTGGAAGCCTAATGTGAGATGCTACATAAAACAAATCTTGTTGACCTCCTGTTTTGTGTAAAGGTAATCTGAAAACTGGTGACTTAGCACATCCATATTAACTGTGCTGAATCTTGTTTGCTCCACTTCCGTACTAGCTCTGCCCTGTGCATTTTAGGGAACTCTGAAGGGCTGCTGGTGCCCTGTGGGACAGTGTGGGGAAGACTAGCTGAATAGTTCTAGCTAATGTTTGTCCACACTGGGACTAGAATAGTTGTGGCTGAAATAGGGCCAATAAGGACAGTCTGAACTATTGAAGCATAGTGTACTGGAGATGGTGAGATTTGGGGAATCTGCCTGTACAATGTAGGAATTCTGTATGAGATTTTGAACTCAGTATGTCTTGACCAGACTGTAGACTCAATTTTGGATATGGGTCTCAAGCAGTCTGGAGTGGCTCATGAGTGGGAGTACCAACCTCAGGATAGACTGCTAAGAAGCAAGGCACAGACACCAAGCTGAGATTTCACTAACCATGTATCAAGTGCGAATTCTGAAAGCATTATAATAGCCTTAACATGGAATTGCAGACAGTTCCCTTGGGTATTCTGATCTATTTTGCCACCCAGGGAAGCCTGTCTTTGTGATAGGTGGTCCCTAAATCACAACAATATTCAGGTTACTCCCAGTCCCAAAGGACCATTCACTTACCCCAGGTCAAGTGCACCTTATTATCTCTCACCAAAGACAATGCTTGTAGCTAATTCTATAATTAAAGGTTTATTAACTAGGAAAAAGAAATTAGTTATTTACAAGGTTAAAGCAGGTGAACATGTGCGTGCGCGCACACACAAATGAGTTACTTTTTGAAACCTAAGACTAATAGAAGCTGCTGTAGCATGCAAGCTCTGTATGTCCTTTAGGACTAACCCACGCCAAACAACCAGGGATCTCTTGTTGATGTTTAGAAGTCTTGCCCACTCCCTGAAGTCCAAGCAGGACAGGGATAACAATTTCTTCTTGACAGGGATTTTTATTCTTCTCCTCCCCCCCCACCCCCCAACTCAAGATGATGGGCTGAATGTTTATCTCCTCTTCATTGGTCTTGAGGGAGCAATCAATGAAGTCTTTTGTCCACTGATGTGCCATAATGGCTTGTCTGATGTTTACAGGCTTTCTTTTGTTGGGCAGGAGATGACACCTCTTGTGGTAAACTAGTATTTCCCACTTGGTAATTCTTCCCTCCTTACTGTGAGGGTTTAGTTTTAGAGCAAACACTTAAATATTTACCTTTATAACATGTGGTACAGCTGTTTATAAGCAAGCTTAATACATGCAGCATCCTACAAGCATTTCATAAAAACTGGGGTGACCATATTTCCCTATGCTGAATACATGGCCCCTAGTAAAATTACTCGTATTTGGGCAAGTTCAATGGCAATCAATCAGAACTATGCCGTACAAACTTTCAAATTAACATGAAGTTGACTGAGCCCATGTTAAAAAGAAGTACTGTGTAGTTGGATCCTTTCTATTTACCTTCTTATCTTTAAGGCTTTAGGCTCACATGGGGAGGGGTGACTGACCCTCCTTGCTGAGTGCTCTCCACCCTCCATGCCTGGGCCCCCGGGACCGACCCACCTCACCTGGTGCCATGTCTTCCTGAGGCAATGTGTAGGGGGGCATGCAGGGTCACATTTCTTTCCCCCCCCCCCCACACACACACAATTTCTGCCAGTGTTCACACCAGAAGATGGCCAGCAGCAGCCTTTCAGCACTGTGCAGGAGGGAAGGGATGGGGGCTGCTTCCAGCTGCAGGGGGGCATAAGGGAGGACCTGGCCCATGTCTTTGCAGAGTTCATCTCTTCCCCTTCTCCTCTTCTTCTTCTCTTTTCTCTTTCTCTCCCCCCCCCCCCCCCCCCCCCCCCCAAGCTGAAAGCAGCTTCTTTCTTTCTGCCTGCACAATGTCAAAAGGCAGCTAACACCTCCAGGCTGCTGCTGGCCACTGACATAACCCAGTCTCCTGTGTCCCTCCTCCCTCCCCCCACCCCGCTGGCTACAGTGTGATCAGGAAGGGGTTAAGCCCTAAGAATGCATTGTGCACCAGGGCCCAGGGAACTTGATTGCAGGGGTTTCAGTGAACCTGACCAGAGAGGTGGAGCAGCCCCCTGCTCCCTGGGGGTAGAGGGTGAAGAGGGTGCTATGTCCCTGCCCTGGGGCTGGCTGCTGTGGAGCTTGCAGGTTCAGGGTGGGAACAGATTGGCAATTGCTTTGCGGCGCGTCCATCGCTCTCTTCCTCTCCTTCCACCCCCCCCACCCATCCAGAGTTTAGCTGAGAGGTGGAGAGGCTACCCCATGCCAGTACTGTGTGAGGCTTTGACACATGCAGAGCTCAGCTTCTCCTGGAAGGGGGCACTGGGCTAGAGGGTCTTCAGCTTTCCAGCCAGAGGCAGTGGGGGGGGGAGAAGGAGCCTGCTGGTGAGCCAAGCACTCTGACCAGGGGCTGGTTCTCCACACAGCATTGGGAGCAAGATGCGCTGGATATGGAGGAGCAGTGGGGTGAAGAGGGAGGGGTGAAGGGGCAAAGCAGGGAGAGGACAACAGGAGGGGGAGCACACAAAGGGCTGATGGATTGGCAGCATGGGTCTTGCACCCCCCTCCCATTGTCAGCCCCTGGACCCACCCACATTCACTGCTGGTGGGTGGGCAGCTGGTGAGCAGGGATCTGGCCTGCAGCAGGACCTGCCGGTACTGATTTGGGGCGGGGGGGGGGGGAAATATGGGACAATTTGCCTGTTTTTAAGAAAGTCAGGACACCTGCAGGAGGGCTTTAAAATGGGATGTCTCTTTAAAAATGGGATGTCTGGTCACCCTGAAAGACTAAACACATTCTTAACTCTAATCTGTTTTACTAATACTAATACTAACACATGGGAGCCAGACAGGCTTCCAGCTAGGCATTTGTCAGTGTTCATTTGAGGCCTAGGGGCCTTGGCATGAGCTGATATCTAGTCTGAAAGCATCACAGTTGGTTTCTTTACTTTTGACCTGTTGAACTAGATTTCCAAAGGTTAGGGGGGAAAGAGATAATGGGAGAGGAGTTGACTTAAATGTACCACCATTGAAATATAATAATTGTAGACCAAAATATCTCCCAGCAATAAACCAGTTCTCCTGGTTGGGAGCCAACTTGCTTAGCAACAGTCACCTGGTAAGTCACCTGATCTGTCTGGGATCACCTTGGGAGGCTGACCATGGACTTGTCTGTAAGGGGCGGAAGCTACTCTATTTGGTCTAAAGTCATTTTTTACCAGTTTAAGATGAGGGAAATAGCGGTAGGGAGAGGGAGACCCTGCCTGAACAGTCTCCCAAGGGAAGGGTGAGCTAGAGTGAGAGGAAATGTATGTAGTGTTTATTTTGTAGAGACCTGTATCTTTCTCATGCTGTTGAAGAGCAGTGCTGTGTTCAAGTCTGTATATCGGGTCAGCAACCTTTCAGAAGTGGTGTGCCGAGTCTTCATTTATTCACTCTAATATAAGGTTTCGTGTGCCAGTAATACATTTTAACGTTTTTAGAAGGTCTCTTTCCATAAGTCTATAATATACAATTAATCTATTGTATGTAAAGTAAATAACATTTATAAAATGTTTAAGAAGCTTCATTTAAAATTAATTTCAAATGCAGAGCCCGCCGGACCGGTGGCCAGGACCTGGGCAGTGTGAGTGCCACTGAAAATCAGCTCGTGTGCCGTCTTCGGCACACAAGCAATAGGTTGCCTACCCCTGCTGTATATGCTACACATACTATGTTCCCCCTGAAAAACTTAAACTGTAACTTAGAAGGCTCACCTTCAGTAGGAGTCTGGGATAAGGGTTGTTTGAGTTACTGAGCTACCTTGAGGGGGTTCAGTGCTTTATCTGGGGGCCAATGCTGAGGGGCATCACTTCCATGAAGGGGTAACAGATGAAGAGTGGTGTCTAGGAAATGTGCCAGAGACCCAGGGAGGAAGCAGTGCTGCAGCCCGCAGAAATCTAGAAGCTTAAAAGATGCAGGGATCCAGAAGTGGGATTCCGCTCACAGCTGTCTGTCTGGTGGCCGGCAGGGGGAGCAGATCTGTGACATTTTCAAGCGTGCCCCATCTGGAGTATTACATGTGGATGCAATGTTTTACCGTTCTAATCTAGAGGGACTAGATAATACTTAACATGACAGACTTCTAGTGTGGACAAGGCATGACATTCTATTAACTTATTATAGGATAAGCATGCTAAAATACAAATTCTAACCTCATCCAAAGTAGACCAGCTTAGTATATGGCAGCAGGCTACTTCGCTTTTCACTATTAACTTTACTGCTTCCAGCTCAGGGATCTCTTGTGGTGGTGGTCTTTTCCTTGGTTGAGATTTCAGCGTGGTTGAAGAGGTGTTCCGCTTCTTCTTGAATGTGGAGGTGTCAGAAGTCTCAATTACACTCAAATATTTGAAAAGTATTTTGAAGACTAAAGGCCCTCAATAGCAATACAGCCATTCTAGAACTGGCCAAATAGCATATCTGCCATGTCAGTGCTTAATGACCTAATGATTAGTTTGTTAAATTACTTAATTCAATGTTCTCCCAGAAAGTTAAAGCTGCTCGAAATTTTGTGGTACAAGAAGATGGCCTGCCTTGGAAACACCCATTGAAAGAGTAATGTGGGAAAATTAATCTGAAACTCATGATTAAATTTCAGGGTTCCTTGGAGATAACGCAGAGCACAGAAGATGATCCTCTACTCGATGCACCACTTCTTCCACCTCATACGTTGCATTCCCAATTGAGACCGAGATTCCATGCTATTCCTACAGTCTTGGTTGCCAATTTTCTGTTGCTTATACATGTAAGTTTGGGGAAGAATCATCAGATTTTTTTTTTATTATTATTAACTTGGGTAGGAGGAGATAATGGGAAATTCTGGTTCTCCAACTGTGATGTATTGGATCTAAAGCCGGGATTGTGGGGTTGGACAGAAGCAACTTGTGTTGCATACTCCTCTTACCTTGTATTTTAAAAATTCCATCCCAACACTACAAGCTTCTCACTCTCATGGATATGGCAAGTAATCTTTAATCTAGTCAGATAGGAAGTCATTTAGGTTGAGTGTTTTGGATCATGTCAGTGCTACAAAATGACATTTTAAATTAGGATGTTGCCTCAGGACCAAGAAAACATTCCTGTACTTAAACTTTTGTAGAATTGATTTAAAAGATTTAGTAATATTTCATATTAAACACTAATCAAATCTAAATTTTTGACTTGCTTCTTAGTTAGTTCTAGTAAATTTAGCCTTGTCTGTACTCACTACTTCTAGTGCCTGATAAAGATTCCTGAGTTGTTGTCCTAGCCCACCTTCCAGCTGCTCAGGTTAGGAAAAAAAGTCTTGGGCCTCATATGTAAGGAAACTTGGACTGATGTAACTACATCAGTCCGTTTAACAGAATTTGGGTAGATCTAATGTGGACAATGCATTAATGTCACATCTTCAGCACTCCTTCCCTTTTTTGTTTGTTTTAAAGGCTCAGTCTACATATCAACTAAACCAGTTTCCTAAAATGGACTTCACTAGATTTGAGCAACCCCTTTGTGTGGAGACTCTTAAACCAATTTAAGAGTGCATAAAGTCAATTTAGAAATCAATGTAGTTGGTGTAACTTCCTTATGTAGACAAGCCCTAAACTCCCTGTATGTTGGTAACTAAAAACATTAAAATACGGCTTCTCTCTGACAAGCTTTAGCTTGTATTCTCAAGCACAGCTCCATCTGAATTTTTCTCACCATCCCTTTTTCACACCACCCAGATACTCATCACTTGGGACAGAGGGGTCTTCTCAAGCTTGGGGGAGAATGGCAGGAGCCTACCAAGGATGGCAAGGGTTTTGGGGAAAATGGTGGCAACCAAATGAGTGTCTTAAAGATCATATCGTCGAGGCAGGAGGGAATAGGGAACATTCATTCCCCAATAACTTGTACATGTAGCTCTTAAGCTGCTAAGTTTGGGGTGCAGAAAAGACTGGGGGCGGGGGGGAGGGAAAAGGAAGGAACACTCAATCACCTGGTTGTCTGAAGGACTCCAAACCAGATGTCCAGAATGCTTTACCTCCTGTCAAACTCAAAGTCCTCTTGAAATCAATTTTCACAAATTTGCATGCTTAAAACCTCAGACTTACTCCCTTTGCAACCTTCTTTTTGCTTTTCAGAGACTCCAGCTCCATTCTCACCTATGCATTCATAAACATTTAACTTTCCCTTACCTCAAAACTGAACCTTCACTGAGTATATCAAATTGATTGGTTGACCTTCTGGAATATTGATCTATCTATTTCACTCCATTACCATATTATCCAAGCACTTGACAAATGCATTAAAAATTGTCCTTGATAGGGAAGTGCTATTATCACCTTCTCACAGATGGGGGACTGAGCCACAGAGAGACTAAGTGACTTTGCAAAGCTCACACAGGAGGTTTGTGGCACAGTAGGGAATCAAACCCAGATTTCCCAAGTCTCATCACCATAAACGTTAGGCCATCCTTCCCTCTCCAGTCAGTTCTGAGGATGTACACACTGCATAATATTTGCTCAGTTTCCATCCTAATCCTGGTAATTTAAAATATACATACCTATAGTTCCATGTTGGAATACCTGAGAAACAGCAAAGGTATTAAAAATACCGCTTAAGTAACTAGACAAAATAAAAATGACAGTGGTATTCTAAATTACCTGTCCAGTGGACAAGACACTGGGCTGGGAGATGGAAAATCTCAATTTTATTCACAGCTTTGTCACTGACAGGCTGTGAGACCTTGGGCAAATCGCATAATCTTTCTATGTGCTTTTTTTAAATCTGTAAAATGGAACGGAAACTTTTTTAGTATTCTGAAGTGCAAGGATGAATTTGGAAATGGAAGGATGAAGAGCTATGAGTGTAGGTAATTATTATAATGGTAGTTTAGTGGCATAACTAACTTTCTCAAACAGATGCAGGGTGAGAAGTCCTATCCACTCTTCAGACATAAACAATTTCTGGCTGATCTCCATTACAAGGGGTTCTTTTAATGAGTGGATCCAGTTCAAGTGTTGTATAAAAAAGTATTGTTCTTGTCCAGAATTAATTACCTGGATTAAGGTAGTAGAGATGTAGTTATTGGACACTTAATTAAATATCCCAGACAAAAATAGCTAGCTATTATCTCTACCTCATGATTTCTAAACTGAAATCACTTGGATTGTAAACTTAAATTAACTTTTGGCACCATCTCTTAAAAATGGGAATCCTTAACTGAGTTTTTTGGTGAGGAGGAAGACTAAACTACATGTTAAATCCACATGCTTTTAAATGTCAAAAATGTGCAGAACTCGGTCCTATTAGTTCTCTATCTAGAATGCATGGGCTTATACTGTGAGTATTATTGTAACAGGATATACACTACTGTTAGTTTGATATATGGAAGATCTAAGTCATGGGGGGAGGAGGGGAGGGAATGTAAGGCATTTACTTTCTTCCCTACAAACTTAAGATCACTCTGAAGTGGACCTACTATTAAATGGCAGCTTACTATTATAAGTACTTGTGGATAAAGGTTTGGAGAGCTTGGAGTCCAGTTGTGTGTGTTTGGTCTCCTCAGAATTTAAAATGCTCTTATTTAAGATTTTAGTAGATCAGGGAGGCTTAGAATCAAAATCTGTCACTCTTTTGGGTTTTTAATTGTGTAGACTAATTTTGTAAGTACTTGGTATACACAGTATAAACTAAAAACAAACCACCATGTTATCTCGCAGGATAATTGGATTTGAGCACTCTTACGGGATTGTGGTCCCTTCTGCTACAACTAGTTTACTGTTGACTGTGACAATCCCATGAGAGGATAAGGCAGTAGAATAATAACTTAAACAAGGCTTAAATGCCTCCTTTAACAACTTTTTTTTTTTTTTAAGCCACTATACCTATCCTCTTCAGCTTTGTGAAAAAGCCTGAGTCACCAACTTAGTCTGCAAAAAACATCTTGTAGACACTACAAGGAAGGATGTTTGACTTAATACCCTTGACTAAAAAGCTGTGTCCTCTTATCTGATTCTTCAGCCACTCAAGGCCTTGGGCCACTAAGTTGCTTTTTGCTTTTTTAAAAATGGCACTAATAAAAGGACTGGAAGTTGGTGGTTACCTACAGATCAGCTGTCATGACCAGATTACATTCAATATGGGCAACCAGAGGACAGTCCCAAACAGGAATGTATACTTGGTGTTCCAAAAGGGCTAGTTTCCCAAAGCTGAGGAAAATTATGAGCAATGCTGATTGGGAGGAAAAATTAGAAAAATGGGAGAGTCCTTTGAGTTTATTAGGTGGCCAAAAAGCCACAGCTTCACAAAGAGGACAGCTTTGGCTAAAAGCACATCTTGGTACAGTGAAGGCAGCGATTATAAATTACAAAAGGAATATAGCACATCTAAAGAGAAATAGATGGCAATTGACATAAATTAGAAATCATTAAATGTATAAAATAAGGGAAGCTAAAGACATGGGAAAAATCCATAGCTGGTAAAGCTGAGGACGACAAGTAGTCTTAGTACTGTATATTAGGAACAAAAAAAAATCCTAGCAATGTTATTCCTCCATGGGTAGATGGAGGTGGTAAAATTAATAATGATGCAAAAAAGGCAGAACAAATATTTCAGTTCTGTATTCAGGAAGAAGCAGCATGATGTACTTATTGTACAAGGATGAAGTATCTTCTAGAAAACTGCATTAAGGATTCTAGGGATTTTTTTTCTCTCCCCCCACTCCCTTCCATTTGAACCAATCCAGAAAATAAGGTATAGTAGTTAAATTTTGGTAATATTGCTTATATTTGAACTATTAACCTTCAGGTTTTCTTCTCTTTCCCTTCTTTCACAGGTTGCTTTTGTTGTCTTAGTATTTTTAGCAGGTATATATTGTTCTTATGTAAACCCAAATGAGGATGAATGCCCTGGAAACTACACCAACCCACTTAAGGTGCAAAGTGTCATAATCATTGCGAAGGTAATTCTGTGGATTCTGCATGTTGTCTTTGAACAATATGTTCAGCATCATCACGGTAAAGTCAGATGCAGAGGATACCTCCTGATCTACCGATCAACAAGACATCTTAAAAGGCTGCCGCTCCTTATACATTCTATAGGTGAGATAAACCGATTTGAATTTTTCTCTTTTATGGATTCTGTATCAACAAATATTGTGAACTGAACTACTTCATCTACTCTTTAGGAACTCATAACATACTAGTTTGTGCGTACTGTGCTTAATAGTTAAATACAAACCTCCCTACTCTGTTTTTATCACTGGCCAGAATGCACCTGAGTTGAAATAGATTCAGAAATAATAGCCTTTGACTGGGTGTCTTGTCCCATCAACTAAATGTGGTAGCCAAAATGTCCTTAGAGCGAACCTGCGCTGCATTTGGCTGCTAGTAATTTTTCCCTGTTTCTAATGGACTGTTGGCTGTTTAAATGCTGACTTGCATGCATCCATAGGGCCCCAGGAATGCTCTTGTCTAACTTTTTACTTTTCTGAAGCCATTGTAGGCTTCATATAGTAATAAGAATCTGCACTACTTAATCAGTGTGCAGGCTTTTGATCTTGACTCTGCAGTCAAACTCCAGAACTTAAGAGCAAAGGGTGTTCAGGTTGGAGAAAAGCAGTCATGTAACATGCCCCATTTTACAAAAAGGGCTGGGGTGGAGAACAATTATGTGGTCTACTCTGTATCATTATGAAACAGCACAGACTTCCTCATTTCCATGTATGGAGAGATCATGTGCATGTGTGGAGAGTGTTTCCAAGGGGTGCATTCCATAACTGCAAAATGGAAGAAAAGTCTGAAGAGGTCTCATCCCCCTTTACCATTTTCCACATACTCCAACTTCTAATATGTCTTAGGACATATGTACCCTATAGCGGCACAGCTACAGCACTGCTGGTGTGCTGCTGTAGCATAGATGCTTCCTATATTAGAGATAATGAAGGAAACCCCTTCCACCGAAGTGGTAACTAAGTCGATGGAAGAACTCTTCCATCAATCTAGCCATGTATAACTGGGGTTAGGTTGACCTACTGTGGCACACAAGGCATGATGGTTTTTCACAGCCCTGAGTGATACAGTTAGGTTGACCTGCTTTTTTTAGTGTAGCCCAGGCCTAGGTTGCATGTTGCTGAAGTTTCAAGCAAAATAAAACTCCTTAATTTGCAGCAGGATTCATGTTTGAATGCTACTTCATCCCTACTTTCCCTGGGGCAAAGAGGATTCTTGGCAGCATTTTAACTCTGTATGTTCTTTAGTTTTACTTTTTCTTCCTAGTGGCGGCAAGCATATAAGGTGTTTAACTAGCAACAGCTGTCCAGCTGTTTCCAGAAACTGAAATTAATTCTTGCCTAAAATCATATGGTCATGGCTCATTTTTGAATAGGGGGTCCTTTTTTATAGAAAGGCGCTGATTGTGGAGAATAAAACCTAAGCTGACTACATAGTGTGCTTCAAATAGCTGAAATGAAAACTTCTGTTATCTTGATAACACATATGTGGTCTTGCACTTTGATGTACTAATTTCCTTATGTTAGTTTAATGTTCCTTTTGCAAGCTTAGGGCTTCTAGTATATGTAATGGTTAAAATTCCGAGTGTGTAAACATTCAAGCCAAACTTCCTTGTTGGGGATGAAGGTCAACTTCCCTCAAACACTACTGAGAAGTGAAGGTGGAAATTAAATGTAACGTCACATGTCATAAAGTGGCAATTTGGCTTTGACAGTTCAATCATCCAACATAGATTCATAGATTCTAGGACTGGAAGGGACCTCAAGAGGTCATAGAGGCCAGTCCCCTGCCCACATGGCAGGACCAAATACTGTCTAGACCATCCCTGATAGACATTTATCTAACCTACTCTTAAACAGGGCCGGCACCAGGCACCCAAGCACATGCTTGGGGCGGCACCTGGTAAGGGGCGGCGGGGGGAGCGCGGTGTGGCGTGGCATTCCGCAGGGGGGCGCTCCAGCGGCGTGGGCACGGCGCTGGGGTTCCGGTGGGGGTGGGCTCCGGTGGCACAGGAGGGCGGCGCGGGGCTCGGGGCTTGATGCTCGGGGGGCAGGGGGGGGGTTCCAGCGGTGCGGGGTGCGGCGCTCGGGGGTGGGGGTGGGGAGTCCAGCGGCGCTCGGGGGGGCGGGCTCCAGGGGGGGGGGGGGGGGGGGGGGGGGGTGTTCATGGGGCGGCACTTCTTTTTTGCTGCTTGGGGCAGCAAAAGAGTTAGAGCCGGCCCTGCTCTTAAATATCTCCAGAGATGGAGATTCCACAACCTCCCTAGGCAATTTATTCCAGTGTTTAACCACCCTGATAGTTAGGAACTCTTTCCTAATGTCCATCCTAAACCTCCCTTGCTGCGGTTTAAGCCCATTGCTTCTTGTTCTATCCTTAGAGGCTAAGGTGAACAAGTTTTCTCCCTCCTCCTTATGACACCCTTTTAGGTACCTGAAAACTGCTATCATGTACCCTCTCAGTCTTCTCTTTTCCAAAGTAAACAAACCCAATTCTTTCAGCCTTCCTTCATAGGTCATGTTCTCATCATGTTTTAATCATTCTTGTTGCTCTTCTCTGGACCCTCTCCAATTTCTCCACATCTTTCTTGAAATGTAGTGCCCAGAACTGGACACAATACTCCAGTTGCGGCCTAACCAGAGTAGAGTGGAAGAATGACTTCTCGGGTCTTGCTCACAACACACTTGTTAATGCATCCCAGAATCACGTTTGCGCTTTTTTTTTTTTTTTTTTTTTTTTTTTTTTTTTGGCAACAGCATCACACTACTGACTCATATTTAGCTTGTGGTCCACTATAACCCCTTGATCCCTTTCTGCCGTACTCCTTCCTAGACACTCTTCCCATTCTGTATGTGTGAAACTGATTGTTCCTTCCTCAGTGGAGCACTTTGCATTTGTCTGTCAAACTTCATCCTGTTTACCTCAGACCATTTCTCCAATTTGTCCAGATCATTTTGAATTATGACCCTATCCTCCAAAGCAGTTGGTATCATCCACAAACTTAAGTGTACTTTCTATGCCAATCTCTAAGTCGTTGATGAAGATATTGAACAGAGCCAGTCCCAAAACAGACCCCTGCGGAACCCCACTTGTTATACCTTTCTAGCAGGATTGGGAATCATTAATAACTACTCTGAGTATGGTTATCCAGCCAGTTATGCACTCACCTTATAGTAGCCCCATCTAAGTTGTATTTGCCTAGTTTATTGATTTAAAATATCATGCAAGACCATATCAAATGCCTTACTAAAGTCTAGGTATACCACATCCACCGCTTCTCCCTTATCCACAAGACTCATTATCCTATGAAAGAAAGCGATCAGATTGGTTTGACATAATTTGTTCTTTACAAATCCATGCTGGCTATTCCCTATCACCTTACCACCTTCCAAGTGTTTGCCGATGATTTCCTTAAATACATAGTATACTGTTCATGCTCTGCTTCAAAGTAGTAAATGAGTTCTACACCTACACCTACCTCACAGCTGAAAGTTCTTCACAGCTCTATGTTCCCTAGAATGTTGTAAGAACTCTACAGCACAAAAGAAGGACATGGTCCCTACTCTGAATAACTTAGTTTCTATTTTATATCTGACACAAGAAGTGCATGGGGACGGAGATTGACACATGGGAGGGGAATGGGAATTCAAATGTCTCTTCTGCCTGGTTTTGGAACAGGGATTTGATCTTGGTATCCCTCGTCCTAGGTGAGTAGCCTAGCCACTGGGCTACTGGATATTTTGGGGTAGGTCTCACAATTTCTCCTGTTGGAGCTGTTGCACTTTATATAAATAAGAAGGATTTAAATTAAATGAAGCTAGTGCCTTGGTAGACTAGATTTGGGAAATAACTTCAAGCATCACTCAAGTAAAAATCATCATATTTAGATAATGGGCTCTAATATGTACAGTTGTACTCACTCAGCTATAATACATGTATTTAAAACTTCTGATCTGTATGTATAAAAATGTGCACATACTTACCTAAGAACTAAATTCCCTTAAATATTTGCAACTCCTCTTCTCAAAGTTAAACTGAAATGATGTGTTTTGTAGTACAAGACAGACCCATAATTGGAGTTCTATATTGGATATGTAGAACGAGATTGATGTACTGAAAGGTCAAATATTAGACAATAGGTCTAACATTCTTGTCAAACAATGACAACATTACTGATTCATTGTATATGTTAGCTGTCACTGAATTTTTTGTGCATTCGCTTGAAGGCTTCAAGAACTATAGAATGAAGCATTCTGGTCCTGTAGGATTTCTAACTTAACAGTTTCACAAATAACTGTAATTACGAATAGCTTTCTCACTCTTATGCAATTTAAATCACACATCAGTTATGTATTAGAGGGATAGCCGTGTTAGTCTGGATCTGTAAAAAGCAACAGAGTCCTGGGGCACCTTTAAGACTAACATGCATCTGACGAAGTGGGTATTCACCCATGAAAGCTTATGCTCCAATACATCTGTTAATCTTAAAGGTGCCCCAGGACTCTCTGTTGCTTTTTACATCAGTTAAGTTTTTCCATTTCATAGCTATAATCCATCTAGCCTAACAAACAAGGGTCCATTGGGATGTAGATATCGGAGGGAGGTTTTTTTGGAGTCATTTTTGGTTATTCACTAGACTAAAACACTTAAATGTCATGTCTGTGGTGTTTTGTTTTTTTTGTTCTTTTAAGGAAATGCAGCCCTGCTTCTGATACTGTCAGCTCAGCATTCATTTCCTAACTACAGTAAAAAGTATCTCTACCTTATCCTTGGAGTCTTGTGTCTGGAGCTGATTTGTTCTTTGACGTGCATAGTCGTTTACACAGGTAAAAACTGCAATTATTGCCTTGTTGCGTGACCACCTTACAATAGGTACTAAACTCTCTCTTTCTCTGATCTCTTAGTGTAGTACAATAACTTTTGGCACCAGAAGACTTGTTTGCAGCTATGACTGTAAAACTGGCTTCTCAGTATATGTACCCATTACGGACAATCAGATGTTCTTGTTTAAAACAAACTGGAAAGTTATTGTCATGGCTTGAACTCTAAATGTTGCCAAATAAAAACTAGGCTAGTTGTTAGAGTTTAAGGCACTTTTCCATGAAGTTAGTGATGTAGTGAAACTGAAGTAGTTAAAATAGAAATAATTGTCTAGCACAAATTGCTAGTGTGCTTTCATGATGGTTTTGTCAAACGCACAGATATGCTGTGTGTGTGTGTGTGTGTTTTTTATACTGTGACTTGAAGAGAAGTAATATTTTTCTTGTCTAGTCAAAACCACTTTCCTTTGGCATGTGGAACTTAAACATTTAAGCTGGTATATGGCATGTCTCAATCTTCAAACTTGCAATGTCCTTCCAGTTCCTCTTCTCTACCTCTTCTCCCAATCTTATCTCCTGTAGTATTTGTTGAAGGATAGTAGTTTGTAAAGTGACACTCAGACTCTTGGAGTCCCTACTTACATATATGAAGCAATATATATCTCTAGCCCATGTTCACTATAACACTAACAGCTAGTACAAAATAATTTAATGTAAAATACTATATAGTATTACTGGCCTGATGGGTTTGGCCTAATCTTCCAGGGCCATGTTTTGTTGGTTTCTGTCTTGGCTCGTTCTATTAAACCATCACAATAAAACTCAAATTTAGTTGGCCAGATTGCTTGTTTGCCAGGCTAAAAGATCATAGGGGTGACCGAGACAACATGAAATAAACTTCTACTCCTGGCTACCACTATTAAGGAAAACAAAAGGTGTTAAACACAACAAATCCAGATAAACTAGTGTTTGATTTTTTTAAAAGCAGAAATTAGGTCTCATGCTCTTAAATAAGATTATGCACTTGGTTTAAATGTCCTCTCTTGAGCTGTTGCATGTGGATTCTTTATTGCTACAGTGAAATACAGACAAATACTACAAAGTGGTATCTATTTTTATATCTTGAACACCGTGTAAACATCATTGTCCTTTAACTCCTGGGAATCTTCATTTTCTTTACACAATTTTTTTTAAATTGGAGTAATTTTTTTTTTTAATTTAAAAACCTAGTAGGCTTTCATCAACTGTACTTACTTCCTAATGGGCTGGTGTACACAGCTTAGTGTGAAGTGAGACAAACCAATTGACTTCAGCAGGAATTGAGCTGCACCAGTGTCTCCTACACAACAAAATGAATGCTGAATGAAGTAACAGGTGGTTGCTAGTAGCTCAGCAAAACTACTGTGGTAGTGGAATTCAAGTTCTGGATCTCCTCCCAGTAGTTAGAAAGGAAACCAATTGCAAAACTAGAAGTGTGGTGTTGACAAAAGAAGGGCAGGGATGAGAAGAGGTTGAGTTGAAAAGGGGAACAGAGTAGTTTCAGGGAGGGGAGAGGAAACAGCTGCTGTAACATTATGCTGCTGATTCTCATGGGACAATGCTGAATGCCAAAGCAACTTCCTAATAGCTAGTGTTTGTCAGTAACTGACCCATAAGGTATCTCAACTTAAAACTACTCTAGGAGAAACTTCATGACTAGAGAAAAGCCTAGTTAGTGACTTGCTATAAAGTTGCCGAGTGTAGTTATTCCCAGTGTAATAGTACACTACCAAATTCTAGAAAAGTTTTGAATACACGGTTTCAAGATCTGACTTACTATTCTCTTTTAACTTGTGTTTGTAATAGTATTGAGACTACAGTCTCAAATGTACCAATCTACCTCCCTTGGCTATAATAGAGGCTCTGACACCAGGTTTGTTTATATGGGAAATTTGACCAACATAGCTGCAGCAAAGTATTCCTGTATAGCTATGCTGGTATAACTTCCTCAGGTGAACGCTCTAGTCTGGAGCAAATGTAGTAGACTTTGGAAGTAGAGTAATTACTCCAAAATAAAATCACTCTTATAGCAGAATAGTTATTCTGCTGTAGTCAGTATATTTTCCATTCTGGATATCTACTTTTAATAAGTGGATATTGTTGAAATAGTTTTCTCCATTTAAGCACATTAAAGTAAATCCAATATCCTAATGGAAAATAGTGAGTTGATTTAGCTTAACACCTCCTCCACCCCCCCGCCCCCCCAAAAAAAGCTGGAACATAGTTACAAAGACTTGCATGACAGAAACAGCCATAATTCACTGCCTTGAAAACTATAGCACAGATGGTGCGCACTAGCAATAAGATTTCTACCACAAGCAGAATAACCCAGTGGGATGCCATTGTTCCCCCCCTCCATTACCCAACTTGCATCTTTCATCCTGGGTATGGGGGAAGGGAAGGTGATGAAAACACCTCACAGGTCCTGTTCTCATGGTGGTTGCCTCCAGTCTTTTGATTTGGGCTTTCCACAATAGCACTTGTTTTTCCTAACTGTCTTCTGAACTGTCACATTCCTCAAACTTCTTCAAACTGCTTGATAGACCTAAGGGTTTTTTACTGCAAACGTTACATTCTAAACAAAGTATTCCTTTGCTTCCCTTGCACACACTGATATTCAAAGAGCAAAGAATTGGATATTTCTTTCTCAGCCTTGATCTGTTGTCCTATTCCAACTGGATAAACAACCAAGAAAAAGCTGGTCTCCATACTACTGTTGGAAGCTGAGCTTCATTCTCTAAACCAGGGGTCGGCAACCTATGGCACACGTGCCAAAGATGGCACGCAAGCTGATTTTTTAATGGCCCATTGCTGCCTGCCAACTCAGGCAGGCAGCAGCATGCTGTTAAAAATCCTGCCCGGCCCACTGTTCTCTGTCCCCTGGTGGGGGGGCGGAGGGTGGAGAAAGGGGCAGGGGGCAGAAGCTTGGTCCTGCTGGCTCCCCTGCCTCTTCCCGCAGTGTGCTGGGTTCCTGCCCCTTCTCCTCTCGGTCCATCCCTCCCTGCTGGCCGATCAGCTGATTGCCCTTGCAAGGGAGGGGTCGGGGAGGAGTAGAGTCAGCCTGCTCGCTGCTCCTGGCAGAGGTAGAGAAGAAGTGGAGGCAGGGCCTTGGGGAAGGGGGGTGGTTGAATAGGGACATCCCTTCCAGCCCCCTGCTGTGAGCACCCCACAACCCCAGCCCACACCCCCAGCCCTCTGCCCTGACCCCCCCACACACACCTGCTAAAACAGGTTTTACATAGGTACTTGAAGTCTGTGATATCCCACTTTTTGCTATTGGTTAAACATGTTGTTCTGGCACAAGCTTGTTAAGGAACGAGTAGCTTTGTATTCCTAGTTGACCGCCACTCTTGCTGCCATGGGAGACAATTGATATGGAATCAGTATTGACTATCATATGCTACATAGTAATCCCCAATAGCAGAGAATCTCTTGGATTGAGATGTTCTTGATTTATGGGATACAGTGTAATGTAAAGAACTCTATAAAAGCAGGCTAGCATTGAATGAATTACTCTGGAGTCCAAATTCTGAAAGCTCATTTCTTTCACACCAATATTAAATCCTCTTTTAAAACACTTCCTAAATACAGGCATTAGAAGCTTCTGGTTACTCTACCCTACCCTACATACTACTTGCTGCACTGTTGAATGTCTGTTCAGAGGCTTGCAGTGTCCCAGACCAATTTGTCTTCCTGCAATGAATCTTTAAACCTGCTTCTAGGCAGTCTACTCTTCTGTATACAAGGAATTGTGATGTAATTTCATGTCCAAGCAGAACAAACTGGGCTGTAATACTATTTTAATGCCTAATACCATAGGCCAAATCAAATTTGCCTACATGAAGCGCTCCTTGTTCCCCTGTGACACTGACAAGATACTGTAAATCCTCTTTCTACAACCCAGGTACATCATGGGCACTGAAAGCCAGCTTTCCCTTCTCCCCTGTCAGTATGCCTCCCTCTTCTTCTGGAGGAACCACCTCCTGGAGGGTGTGACCAACTTTGTATCCAGTGCCATTAATTCCTTAGCTGCTGATTGGTGACTCATCTTGAAGGATGCTAATAAGTACTAGTTGCAATGGGGGAACCTGTCCACCAAGGCTTTGTCTAAACACATAAGCTGTACCACTTCAACTGCACTGGCAGGAAAAATCACTTCCCCTAACCAAAATAGCTACTTACTTGTCTGCAGTTTTATGCTAATTTCAGTCCTTAATTAGGTCATTGAATGAAATGGTGGCAACTTACTGTCAATACAGAGCTGATGTAAAACGTAGTGACATATATGTGAGACTTGATATCTGATCCTCCTGAGTTGGTGGGGGGGGTGAGAGGAAACTTCAAATCTATATTCAACTAAAATGAACTCTTCTTGGCTATTCTCTGCTCTTGGCAGCAATGGGAGGCACCTTATGACTTGTCTCTATTGTCAGCAGAGATGTAATTCTTTAAACTCTGCACTTATAATACTGCCAAATTAAAAAGATTAATATTGTCATGGACAAGTCATGTTGGAAATTCCTGGTATCTCCTTAAGCTGGTTTTCTCTGTATAATACTGTGATAGATGTGATAACCTCCTAGCCTGATATGGCTAATCTCTTGAGGGTCTTGTCTTGTTCTAGCAAAGTGACCTTTTAATAAACCCTACAGCATTCTTGACTGGTAAAGGACAATTTCTTCCACATAGTTAGGTGCCAAAGTAGCTTGATTCATTTTCATAGATCCAGATTGTGATAACCTTCCTCACAGGTAGTCCCAGTTACTTCAATAGGGCTGCTTGTGGAGTAATGTTAGGGTATCTGGCCTGTAAACAATATATTTTCCTAATGGTCTACCTCTGCTCAGACTGTAATCGTGCTAAGATCTACACATCCCCATCTCCCATTGATTTCAAAGAGGATTGAGGGTGCTTGGCACCTTGCAAGATTGGACCATATGTGGGGGATCAGATCAAAGCCTTCTATGTATCCAGTGTATATGTAACAGGCATGACAAATTCTATGCTTTCCTCTCAATTCCATATTGTTCTGTCCCCCAATTTAAATATAATGAAGATGACTATTTGAAGGACTTATTTTTCCTTCCTCAGTGCCTGTGAACTTACAATAGGCTTAAACTTCATTCACACACTTGAATGACCCTTCTCAGATAAAGTTTGAGGTGGAAGCAGACCACTGAGGGACAGTCTGGTTTGATGACTTTACAACTTGCTGAGACACTTCAGCATTAGTTATTCCTATGATCAGTCAGACAACTTGCTTCTGTATAGCAGGTGGCCTAGGAAAACATCCTTTCCTCGCTAGAGAGGCTGGAATAGAAGAGAATGGACCATTACATAAAGTAGGTCATCCAAACTCTTATTTTAATGTCTGTTCTCTAACCAGATATACTGTGTGATACATCTCTAGCTTAACCAAGGTCTGAGTCCACACTAACCTGGATAGCCCAGAAAGGATCAGATACTGGGGCTCAGTTCACTTTCAAGGGGTATTATTTTCAAAAAGGTCTGTTACAATTATTAGCTTAGTTTTTAAAGCTGAATGTTTAAAGTCATTTTGATCTCTCTATACTTGTAAATTAGTAGAGATTATACTGTTTCACATGCATTTGCATGATACTGCAGTATTTGAGTTGCAGAACTGCTGGGGAATAGTATTAAAAATGTCTTTTAAACTATCATGGAAAAATTAGTACAAGTTATACATGCTTAATCCTCATGGGGGACTGTTCTTGCACTTGGACTGAATTTGTAACCTAACTATTTCTGGATATGTTAGGAAGTATAGATTATGGACGTTTTTCAGTTTCCAACTGGCACCATTAATGGCAGTCTTGTCAGCAAACTGTGTGTATTGATTTTAGGCATGAAGATTGAGCTACCGTGTTATCCCTGTAACTGGTCCTCTAAAATCAGATGGAGGCATACTGGCCCCAACTACACTACCCTTCCCTGTGTTTAAAAATGATAGCAGCTTCTAACAATTGTTACAGCCAATGTGAATAAGGTAAAGTGCATCAAGAACTGACTAAAATCTGCTTTTAGTCTAAAGCATATTCAGCATGGACTATGATAATGGAGACTCATTTAAGTGGTATCCTATAAATGCACACATAGGGCGCACAATCATAACTCTTCGGGAATTGACACAATCTGAGCAGCTAGTAAGTCCTTAAATAATGTGCGTTAACAATACAGAGTGAAACCCCACACAAATATCAGGACTTTCATGGGGATTCTCTGAAATGTAATATAGTTATTAGGACTGATTGATCATAACTATACAGCACTCTCACACAAGATACTGCTGTACATGAGATTGGAATGCTGAAAATAGAAAAGGAAAATGACCACTAATGATACAGACAACATGGCTTCTAGCCTGCTCTCTAAAGAGTTGTTTTGTGAACTTGGCAGATTTGTACACCATTAAGAACAAGACAGTACAGACAGGTGAGAGCAAGCGAGTTTCATCTTACCTTTCCTGAAAGATACCGGAACATTCCCCACCTCCCCAGCTCTTGGGGTAGGGTGCCCGGTAACAGCCTTAAGTGCAAGCAGAGTGCTGCTTGGGGTTCTCGCAGCTAGTGCAAGCGCCACAACGCTAGGCATGCCCTTATGCAATTTTGAGCAGCAGGACCAACGGAAATGCAACGTGTAACCTGACCCTCTTGTTGGGTTCCCTGGTTCTCCCTTACTGTAACCTTTGAGGCAGGTTTTAACCCTGTGTAGGACTCTGAGTTGAGGAGCCAGACCATGCTATTAAAAACTGTCTGCATTAACTACCTCTTTTTATTTCAGTGAAAATAAGCAATTTCAACAAGGCCAGGCCAAGGCCTGATATAATTGAAGAAGAAAAGATGTATGCTTACCCCAGTCGCATTACCTCGGAGATTGGATTCAGGTAACCTCTTCTGTTATCTTCAGTTAGTTTATCTGGGTAACTTTGTAAACACTTAGTATCAATTTCTGTACAGAATGGTGTGTGGGACCTTAAAGCTGTAAGGAAAAATAGAAAGGTGATATTAAAATCCTTAATGGGCTTCTGTAGCGTTTCAGCTGCTGTATTATAGAGACAAAAAATCAAACTGTCAAGATGGTCCCCCTCAGCAATGGTAACTTGATAAATACAAAAATACTTAATCATGAAAAGGGTATGTCATTGCCTTAAAAGGTACATAGGGGCCATATGACCATTATTGGAAAAATTTTATATGAATCTCTACTATGATGTGCTAAACATAACTAGCTGTGTTTATTAAACTAGCTGCACTTAATCTCCTAACATAGTTGGTTTTAAGCAGCCTGTGGAGAAATACTGCTGTCTTGGATGTTATTTCAAATGTGTCTTAGTATAAACTAAGAAGCTCTTGCCCAGAATGAGTTGGGTTGATAGCTGGGAGGGAAGTGAATTGGGTGCTCTTTGCTAGAAGGTCAGAAGTGGTGTGTGGGGGGGTGTAGTGTGGTTTTTTTTTTTTTTTGCAGCTTGAGGTCAGGGATTTCTCTCTTAGGCTGGGGTCAGGAGCATCTGGCAGCTGGTATAGGGTGAGAAGTATATTTCCACTTTTGGAGAGGAATTCTACAGATATATTGCATATTTTGTGTGTGTTGGCAGAGGGCAGAGACCATGAATAAGCCTATTTGCAGAGACCAGTCATTCAGCCTGCTCATGTTAACCTGACAAACACCCTGACCCATGTACTTTTTTGACTACTATATATTTCAGCAACTGCAAGGTGTTCAAATGTTTGTATTAAAAGATTAGGGTACTGGTTGTGGGGGAACTACTCCCCCTCCTTGCATCGAAGCTAGACTGAACATGTAGATCAAATCTGTGACTAAATACCCCATAGGTCATGGCATACTAGCATGGAAACAGTCTGGTGGTGGGGTGCTGAGAGAAAGATCTAACAATTCTGCTAGTCAGTCTCTTCTGAACCTTGATGTTCACAATTTCAAACTTCCATGCACTTTCTGGAGAAACTGATGTGCAGCCCCTCCCCACAAACGAGCAGCGCAGAAACCCAGGATGTAGGGAAGGTCTTCAGTGGTGTTATCTTATCACAATGTCTGCCTATTTGGGTCGGTGTCTCTCACTCACTCCTGTGTGTGTGTGTGTAATATAATGTATAAGGGATCACAACGCTTATTGATTCAACTCCCCAGGGGCGGCTCCAGGCACCAGGGCAGCAAGCCGCTGGGGGCGGCCTGCCGGTCGCTGTGGAGGCGGCAGTCAGGCCACCTCTGGCGGCGGCATGCCTGCGGCAGGTCTGCCTGTCCCGTCGGTCCTGCGCCTTCGGCTTTGCCGCCGCCCAAACTGCAGATCTCCCGCAAGCATGCCGCCAAAAGCCGCCTCACTGCTGTGCTTGGGGTGGCAAAATACATAGAACCGCCCCTGCAACTCCCCTCTTGACTCAGTCTCAAACATTCTGAGAACATTTCTGCACCACTCTGTAATAAGACCACCTGTGCTGAGCAAGAGACTTATTGACCCCTTGATTGTTTAAAGAGCAGGTCTACTGTGAAAAGTTCCGTAAAAGGAGGACAGAGATATTGGAGAATTCCACGCTTTCTTGTTCTTTCTCAAATGTCTACTTAAGAATAACTTTGCAGGGCTGACAATTCAAGTTGGGATCTGAGAAGAGCTGTTCCCTTTCTTCTCATACTTACCCAATAGTAAAAGTCCTGCAGGCTGTCTTTTGCCCTCAATAACATGTGCAGCCCTGTTGGCTTAAGTGGATTTGTACTGGTGTAACTGACAGGCCTGGAACTGTAACTATTAAACAAATCTATTGATGTACAAGAAGAGACTGCAGCTCCATTCTCAGGGCTGCGCTGGCTCTGTAGGGTTAACAAGAATACAAACTAGTGAAGCTTCTTAAATGTGGCACTTTCTGTGCCAAGTTACTCTACAGAGTAGAACTGCACTCTAGTACATGTAGTACACCTCTACCTCGCTATAATGCTGTCCTCGGGAGCCAAAAAATCTTACCGCGTTTTATAGGTGAAACCATGTTTTATATCGAACTTGCTTTGATCCGCCGGAGTGCGCAAGCCCCTTCCCTCCCCCCCCCCCCCCCCCCCCCCCCCCCCGGAGCACTGCTTTACCATGTTATATCTGGTCGCGTTATATTGAGGTAGAGGGGTATTGTACTCCGAAGTACACAAAAGTATGTATTTGGGTATATGTGGACAAGACTCTACGCATGTTCAATCACCCGTTTCAAGCTTTATAAAAGGCTTAAATTTATTAGAGCCCAAATTCTAAGATTTAAATGTGAAGTGCTCCTCCTAATGTGTTCTAAATAAATAAATAAAAAAATCCTTTTGGATTTCCAAAAGTCCTCTCTAGGCCAATAAGAATGAAACTTCAGCCAGCATGTAATCTTGACTGTTACATGTCTGAAAAAAGGCCAATGGATGGCACTACTAGTACCAATTATAGTTAAGGTTGCAAAACATTCTCCATTAAAGATCCTGTTTTCAGTTGTATAACTACCAGACTTTTCCTGTTTGGGCTGAAATTTTCCAATTCAGATATCTGCCTCTGAACTTTTGGAACATTTTCAGCAAACATGGTTCAGCCATCTCAAAGAGAGAATGTGGGAAAGATTCTTCTTATCCATGGCTTATTTGTAGGAATTATTGTTTTTTAATTGTGTGGCTGACCAGCTGTAGCATTTCCATACTCTGGAGGGACTCAAAACTTGGCACTTTACTGTCAGGGGTTTTGTTCAGGGGGCGGAGGGGAAATAATACTATATGCACAAGGAGTTGAATTAAAGTTGAACCAGGTAACCTTAAATCTGGCACTTGCTAGTCTAGAGTGCTTGACTTTGTAACTTGAATGTTTAAATATAGTTCTTTTGGATTTACTTATTAGCATAATGGTGTTGGTGCTGAACTGCAAAGGAAAAACCGATCCAAGTAATCACTTAGTATGGAGGACACTGCTTCTTGAAGTCTCCTGTGAACTATTTTCAACTGCATCATACAAACAAGTGCTGTTCATTATTAGTTTAACTGTAAATTGGAATGCATTTTCCTGGGGTCTAAATGAGGCTAATGACCACTAAATTATAAACCTTCCTATCTATTCTTCTTGACTTTTTATGGTAAGTAACTTCTTAATTCGGGGTATAGGAAGAAGCCATTTATAGCATTCTTTAGTACAAAAGAACTGGCTAAATTCTAGCCAACAGCCAAGCACTTTGCATTTGATACTTTTGTAGGGTGACCAGATGTCCCGATTTTTGTAGGGACAGTCCCGATTTTTTGGGTGGTCGTCTTATATAGGTTCCTATTACCCCCCCCCCCCACCTCCTGTCCCGATTTTTCACACTTGCTGTCTGGTCACCCAATACTTCAGCCTTTTTCTTAACATCAAGCCATGTAGTGTATTTATATACATGTTCTATTTTGGTTATGATTTGATAGCAGTATATTAGAAGGCATTTCAAAGAAGTCTATCCAGAATAGAGTATTTCAGTGCAAGTATGCTACATGGCTTGAAGCTTAAAAAGCTCCATGCAAACTAGAGCAAACAGTATTAAGCCAGCTACAACAAAATGAAACAAAACTTGTTGATGTACACTATTGAGGCACCAAAGAAATCTTTGAATGATGAGTACAACACTAGTTTATAGCTTTTACCAAAACTCTTCTGTCCAAATAACTCCTGAATATTATTGTAATGTGGTCACGTAACCATGTTGCGTTTGGCTGAAGATGTTTAACGCTAAAGGTAAACTATTTGCCTCTATAAACCAGGCCCTGGAAGAAGGCCTGTGTTTAATGGCTAACTCCCTACCCTTACCCTCTGACCCTTTCCCCTTAGGGTAATACCATGTTAAATTTGAGACCAGGTGGATTTTTAACCACCTTATTGAAAACCACAATAGAATTCAAATGAATGCTTACTTTACTTGCTGTATGGCATCCTGGGATCAATTTCACTCCCTGCTGGGTGGCCCCGGGCAGATGAACCTTCCTCTCTGTTCAGAATCTGTCTCCTCTTCACTCAGAGAAGCTTTTAACTTGAGAGAGAGAGAGAGAGTGGAGTTATGCATGTGCCTTGTAATCGTCATATGCATAGGCTTCCCAGACCGATCCAACCACAGCTTCTTTTGCTATCAAAGAATATGGAACTCAAACGTGTACTACAACATTAAACAAAACACACGGTAAAATGCTGATGGGATGGACATTGAAACTAGAAGGGCAAACGTGCCTTGCCCCAGGGACCCAGGAAGATCTAAGGGTGCTGCCTGTATGGGGCCTCTCCAATCCCCTAACACCCATATAATTTTGCTAAAGGCTCAGATATTCCTCTTATGGCCCAAACTATTGTCTCAGAGTAGGAAAGTAATCAAGAGGAACTAAGCCAAAGGGGTTTGTAGAAGTATCATCAGTTAGCTCCAATCTCCTTTATGAGTAGTGATAAAAAAAAATTGTAATATAATCGTTTAACGCACATTGTGAATGACTTTCCTCCTTTTCTTATGTCTTCAAGGGAAAGCTCAAGTTTGGAAGAAATAGTTGAAAAGCAAGGAGATGTGATAGACTATCTCCAACGACACAATGCGCTGCTCAGCAAGAGACTACTAGCACTAACATCACAGCAAATCAGAGGTTAGAAATATCCAGGAAGCTGCTGCTGCATTTTAAGAGGAATCCAAATCAATGTAATTTGATTTGGAGGATGGACAACTCCACTTGATTACTGTCTTTAATGGAAGTAATATAGCTCTCAAGTTGGAAGTATGAATTCTATTAGAAGTGTAAAATCTGCAGCTGGAGATATTGTCTATTTTGAATAAACTTTCTTTGAGGATGTTAACTTTTGCTGGGCTGAAGTTGGACCTGAGCTCCCTGACTAAACTTTGTTTTAATGTTGTTCAATTGAGACTTTTTTGCACTGTTGTAACAAACTCCAAACTACCAAAGTCTTCTGTGCTTCTAGAACTCAAATATTTGTTTTCCCAGAATGAAACATTGCAGGGTATGGCTCCTTCTGACTTTCTGGATTTCTTATGGTAGAGGTTGTGATGAAATCAAATATTGTAACATGCTATAACTGTGCTCATTGTCTACCATGTTAAATTTTTAAAGGCTATTTATTTCAATATTCCTTAAACACACTTCTACAGTTGGAGTGGAAGAGTCTATAGGGCAAATTGAAGAGACTCAGTTTCTGGATCAGTGTCTTTTGCTGTTGTGTGTTAAAAAGAGTAACTACACAAATGGGGAGATGAAGCAAAGATGAATAATCAGGTGTTTTGGTCTAAAACACATCCAAGTCTCTCCTTTGTATGCAGGAAAAATAGGATTTCACGTCACTAAGCATAGTAAGTAAAAACTAGGCTCGCAGACATTTGATCAAATTGTTGGCTGATCAAGCATCTAAACAGAATTTCAGTGTAAAATGTCTAAATCTGATTTTTAGAGCTGTCCTAAGTATTTGTGGCTTTTTTGATGAACTTTTTCCCAAGAACTATAAACAGGAACTATTCTGCATTAAATATTTATATTTGGAGAGAGCATTTTTGTAAACTACTCTCTAAACTTGTTGTTGACTCTTTAGTTCAATACAATCTCAGTATAATGCTCGGAGTGGTGGTCATCTCAGAACACCAAAGGAAAATTACCCCATCCTGTCTTGGTTCTGGGACACAACTTTAGTGTCCAATTCTATTGTAATCACTCAGAGTAATTAATAACATACGATACTTGTAGTTGAGGGACAACGGGAAAACTGGAGACTTGCTGCTATCTAACATTATTATTTTCTCCCTAGCTGTATTTTTCAAAATACAGCTGATTTTATACTGAACATTTGAGGGATAAATGAGTCTTTGTTTTTAGAACACTCAGGTTTTGATGTAACTCTGTATAACCGTTTGTACATATATCTGTCTGAAAAGCTGAGAATGTGACTGAAGTTCATGCACAATAAATGCAATTAAGGAAAAGTTTAAAGCCTTTTATTACAATGATTTAAAATGGGATATCTTAATTTAAGGATTTTGGACCAGTCTGGAAAAGCAAGAGTTGGATATTCCCTTTTAATCTGTAATACCAGACAGCAGCATTTAGATGGAGAAGGCACTTTTCCTAAACTGCTGATCACAGTAAAACCCTGCAAAGAGGAAGAACAGGATCTACTAATTTATGAATACTCCAGGTGCTTATGTTCTAAAGGTAACATGAGGGCTAGTAAAAACTTCTTAAGGGTGCCTTTCTCCAGCAAGTTCCTACAAAGGTGATAGCAGCCTTATCTATCATGGATAAGTTGCTCTAAATTCCTGCTGCCCAGAAAACAGTAAGTTTGGGTTAGCTTTATACAGCTGGTTCCTACTGGAGCATCCCACTGAAGCTAGGTTGTAGCAAAGTAGTAGGTAATGGCATCGTCACTTACTTGGCTGTCCTTAAAGCAAACTTCTCCACTGCATCAGTGGAAGAAACTAATGGGTCATGGTGCAATAGAATAATACTTGGTACTAAGCCATGTGGGAAACCTACCTAAGTGAGAGGATAGTCCAAGCAGAGCACCTGATGGCTTCACTTTCAGTGAATCCTCTAGCTCCACACCATTGGGGAAACTTTAAGATCTGAATGAAGTGCTCAGACTAGAATCTAGCGCTTCTTCACAATCTCACTGGAACTAGGGCTCGGTCTACACTTGGAACCTATGTCGGTATAACTACATTGCTCAGGGGTGTGGAAGATCCACACTCCTGGGCAACATAGTTACACCAATCTAACCCCCGATATAGAGTGTTATGTCAGTGGGAGGGCTGCTACCACCTCTTGGGGATATGGAGTTCCTACGCCAACAGAAGTAGCTCTTCCATTAGTATAGGTAGCATCCTCACTAAGTGCTACAGTGGTGCAGCTTCACCACTGCAAGTGTAGACAAGCCCTTGGTTTTGCTATTGCTGTCTATTGATAGGGGACAGAATCTTATATTCAGATTTGGTTTAGCTATAGCTGCCTTCTGTGACCTCAGTTTCTTTTCAGTCCCATTCTGAGACTTAATTGCTCAATCTCCTAGAAGCTTCCTTTAGAGGATCCCAGGAAAGCAAACCATAAGAGGCCTCTGAGCCTTGTGAGGGGTGAGTCTGGTGTCTCAGACAATGGCAGAGGACAAAAAGGAACAGGATGGGCCAGGTACCACGAGATTTCCAGCCCCCAAAGGATTTCCCGAGTGAGCTGGAGGTCTTGTGAGATTTGGCAGGAGATTTGGAACCATGATAGGAGCTCTGTACTTAAGGCCACTTCCTGTTGTTGTTGGTTTTTTGTTTTTTGTTTTTCCTAGTAGACCGAATATGCAGATAATCACATGGATTAGAGGCAGCAGTTTGGCAATGACCAAAACCAACTCAATTATGCAGGGCATGTGGCTGGCCAATTGCAGCATTGGGACCAAGAACCTGTGGGGCAGCAGAATGGGCTAACAGACCTGGGGCAGCTGCTTGATGCAGGGGGCTGTGTTGCCTATCCCAGGTGGGAAAGCAATGGGGAAAAGTCAGGAAAGCAAGAGGAAACAGCAAAAGGCTAGGAAGGGAACCACATCCTAAGCAGCCAGGGGTAGGGCAACTCGTGGAGATAATGTGCAGCTGGAAAACAATGCTCTGTCCTTGTAGCAGAGTGATTCACAAACAATTGGGGGCCCACTGTGAGGGTGGGGGGAGGGGGCAGGCCGTAGGTTCCAGCCTCCTCAGTGGGTGTGTTTTGGGGTTCAGCATATTCCTTCAATGTGGCCTTATGGTCTCAGGTGAGTGCTTCTGGTAGAAGTAATGGGAGGAGCTCTAGGTGACTTCAGGGTCTGGCCTGTAGGGGACCATAAGAGGAATGTGAACAGTGGGTCATAGAACACACTGGCTGTCTTCAGGTATTGGGGATGGAGGAGGGGGAACCCAAGGCCTGAGCCTTCCAGCATCTCAGCCAATAGCCTTACAGATTCCAGCCAACAGGCTCCCTCATTCCCAACCCTACAGCCTCGGGTCCTCTGTGTCTGTCTGCATCTCCCTCTTCCCTCCCCCCGTTGGCTCTCTACAGCAACCTATTGGGTCATAAGAATGGTCATATTGGGTCAGACTCAGTGGTCCATCTAGCTCATTATCCTGTCTTCCAACAGCGGCCAGTGTCATATGTTTCAAAGGGCATGAACAGAACAGGGCAGTTATGGAGTGATCCAAGCCCAGCTTTTGGAGGTTTAGGGTCTACTAATATTGGTCTGAATCCAGTGTCTTATACAGCTGTTTCTGATCAGTTGGGGGCCCATCTTCTCCAGTCAATGTGTGAGAAGATAGGCAGGCAGAGTATATGAACAGCAGCTGAAGTCCACTCAGAGGGTGGTTGGGGCCACACAGCTGAAAAGAGCAACATATCCAATTAACGGGTGTTTTAGCCCCCCTTTTCAGGAATTACCCCAAGGAGGAGGATTCCATATATCTGTGGAAGGTTTTGTTCAGGGTTTCAGGATCCTGTATGAAGGGGAGAGGGTGCATGTAATGGCAAATAACTTCAGATCTGTTAAAGTAATGGAGGGCACTGCCAGGGATAAGATCTAGAAAGGGTTATTTTGAGCAGGGTTGTGGGTCCCTTTTGGCTATTGCCACAGCCTAGTCTTCATATCTTCCCCTTGGGCCTTGTCACGTAAGTGTCCAGTGAGTGTCGTCTTATTCATGATCTCTTGTACCCAATAGGAGAATTATTGACTGATGTGATTAACCCCAAGCTGTGCATTGTGCCCTATGCATCACTTGATGCAATGGTGCATGTAGTCGGCTTGTGCACCACTGTACCCTTGCTTGCAAAGACTGACAAAATTGGCATTCTGCCTCCTCCTGGTCTACCCGACAGACTCTAATCTCTTGGGGTTTTCCTTCAATGGTCAGTTTTATGTGAACAAAGCAATGCCCGTGAGCTGTGCTATTTTGTGTGCAGTCTTCAAAAAAAAAATCAGTACAATGTTGGACAGGTCAGTTAGGAGGATTGCAGGATGCCAGCAGGCTTCCACTTGTTCCATATAGGGTCTGCAACTGTGGCTACACAGTTGGGTTTGGGTGCATCAGATGTCCAGGTTATAGGACACTGGTAATCCAGGCCTATACATTTTTCATGTGCTTTCCTAGGGGAGAGGTGGATGCAGATTGGGGGCTATAAGTGCCACTGGTTTTAATAACGTCTACTTCTTTCCTATGTCTATTGTATATAATGCACCAGTACAGTCAGTTTACAAGGCAAGGCCCAGCTACAAGTGACAAGCTTGTAGCTGGACCTTGCCTGGGATATGATTTTTGTCTTGGCACAGTATCTGGGGCATGTGCTGGGAGCAGCTCATGTCTCTCTTGCATGGGTTGGCATGTTGGCCATTATTGTTCTCCCCATAATGACCTGAGAACCTAATCCAGGCTCAAACTGACTCGAAAGTTCCCTGGGATGTTGGGCTGGAGGTGGCTGTATTTCCTGGCATGGGGATAGTATGGTTGGTTGTTCCTGGATAATCTTGGTAATGGGTCGCCTGAACTCATGTGTAGTGCATATGCATGCCTCCTACCCTGAGCTTCCTGGCTATGGGGTATTCTGAGGCAGATTTTCAGTATCTGTTGTTTTGGAGCGGGTCTGCAGGGCATAAACTAAATATGGATGGGGCCAAAGACAGTGATTATAGCCTAGTGGTTAGAGCACTCTGCTGGGAGGTGGGAAGCCAGTGTTCAAATCCCTGCTCCATATCTGGAAGTGAGTCTCCCACATCCTTTGTGAGTGTTCCAACCTGTGGGGAAGAGGGAGGGGGCTGCACTACTTTCTCCTTTGTGGGGATAGATATGCTACCTAATCACGCCCTGCAGGCAAAATAGGGGAACATCTAGTTTGAGAATCCCACTGGGTCTTAGGCCTGAGACTAGCAACTGGGTACCTGGACTCAAGTGACTGCATGTATGCTCACAAGCAGAAACTTGGACTTGAGGCATCTACAGTGTTAGGTGGCAGTTAACAGGAGTTTAAAGATTCAGTGATGCCTAAAGCAGCAGTTAAGCACTTAAGGCTTTTGTGAAGCTAGCCCAAACTTAATTTCCATAGCCATTTGTACCCACTTTTAAAAGTCAAATTTGTTTAACATCAATAGGAATGTTAAAGCTAATGCTGAGCACCTCTGAACTCCCACCCAACAAACTGAGCTTCAAATAAAACACAGAATCCTTATAATTCCCTATTTTCATAACTTGAATCTCTTCTGCTTAAATTTGAGGGTCTGGTTTAACAGGATACAAGCAGCAATTCATACCAATGAACACTTAGTAATGCTAATTGTGTAACTGAAACTCAGTGTTCAGATCATGAAGCTTTTTACCTTCTTGCCTCTGGGTGGAATTCAGTGCTTTCAGCTTGCAGTAATTGAGCAAATGTATTTGTCTTCCTTCAATAAGGAGAAATAGAATGAGGGAACCTCTACTTTCATGCCATCTATGGCTTTGCTGCAGAAACTTGTACTGAGGCATGTTATACAAAGTAGACGGCTTTCCCACAAAGCAAATGGCATGACTGGTAGATCATGGGTTTTGATCTGATGACCAGTTTTCTGGCTTTAATTAAAGTTCAGGGGTGTGTGTGTGTGTGTGTGTGTGTGTGTGTGTGTTCAAGTGATATAGTACCCATCCAACTTGGTTCAGCACACTGCACGGGGGGGACACAACAAACTGGCAACACATTCAGTTTTAAGAAGTTCAGAATTCAAAGTTGAAATTAGTTCTATTCACAATTAATGTGGGAGATAACTTCACAATATGCTTTTTATTTTTTCCTACTTCTAGACACTGCCACATCAGCAAATACTTCAGATTCAAGTGCAGCAACGCAGCAGGCAGAATAATGTTATACCCATGTTTAGTTAGCATGTTGTACTCACTGCTCTGGAAACTCTCAAACTCCAATTTAAAAGCACAGATTTGCTACCTTTGAAAATAAGGACACTTCAGTGCCTAAAGATGGATTTAAGAACCAACCCTGAGCCTCCCATTTTTAGAATCTCAGCCGTAACGTTTTACAGAACTGACTAACTGCTTTTTTTTTAATTCATAAATGCTATGGTGGAGTAACTGTCCACTAATTTTCATTTAGGCTTACATTTCCATCCGCCCTACACTTCTTTTCCTCCCACCACTACCACCTATTCCTTTATTTCCATCTCCCCCAACTACTATTGTTTCCCCAGTCTCCTGTCTGTCTCCAGGATGTGAAAAAATATTTGCACAGCCTAGTAAAAGATTAACTTTACTGCTCTGAGGGAAATTGTTGTTGAATTAGTAGGACTGATGCGTCTCTTTCCACTTCAGGGGGAGAAAGCTAGGCCTTCCTTGTGGCTGCATACACAAAGTGAGGGCAGTATCTGCAGTTTCCCCCAGGAGTCTGAAATATTGTAACTGGAAAACATGGTTACATGATCATACAAAACCCTACCTTCTGATCTGCAATTGTTAGTCTTCCCCTTCTTGCTTCCCTATTCTTCAACCTTCAATAAACATAACACTTTCCCAAATCTTCACCACATTCGTTTGTATTTTCATCTTTTCCCTTGATTTTTGTATCATCTAGAATGGAAGCCTCCTGCATAAGGATTGGTTCAGGTAGGTTTGTACAGCATTGAGCAGAATGGTGTTTCAATCCTCATTCACCCTTTTGGACACTACCATGTTTTCCACTGAACAAAGAAAAATAGGAAAATACAGCATCTTTGGAGATGCAATGTCTGCACATAACTCATAACTTTTCTGGCCTCTAATTTTCAGAGACGCTATGTACATTATTTGAGCATAATTAATGGGCTTTATATTTTGGCTTTTGGCAAACTTGCTTAAGTTTGAGTTATGTAAAAAACCTAATGTTAATATGACATGACAATGTAAGAGCAACAACAATTACTAAACATTTTAAATTTTATATCTATTTTTAATCCACATAGCACACATTAGATTAAAAGCTAACTGAGAGGCCTCAAAATGTAACTTTCAACAAGGAACCATCACTGAATGGGTGTATTTCTAGGGGGGTTTGTTGGCCTTAGCTCTTTAACATTGGAAGAAAACACATCACAAAGTTTGCAGATGACACACAAATTGGGGGCGTGGCAAATAATGAAGAGGACAGGTCACTGAGTCAGTGACATTTTAATATGGCTAAATGTATATGTCTAGGAATCAAGCATGTAAGCCATACTTACACCCTGGGGTCCTCTATCCTGGGAAACCGTGACTCTGAAAAAAGATTGAGGAGTTGTGGTGGATAATCAGCTGAACATAAGCTCCCAGGGTTGATGCTTGGATGCATAAAGAGGGGAAGTGCAAGTAGAGTGATTATTTTACTTGCGTATTTTGTCGTGGTGTGACCACTGCTGGAATACTGTGTCCATAATTCAAGAAAAATGTTGAAAATTGGAGAGGGTTCAGAGAAAAGCTGAGACTAATTCAAGGATTAGTAAACATGCCTTACACTGATAGACTCAAGCAGCTCAATCTAGTTAGTTTAACAAAAAGGTTAAGGGGTGGCTTGATTGCCATCTAAGTACTACCTGGGGAATAAATATTGAACAATAGGCTCTTCAATCTAGCAGAAAAAGATTTAAAAAAAAAAAAATCCCACGATTCAGTGTCTAGAAGTTGAAGCTAGATATTCAGACTGGAAATAAGGTGTACATTTTTAACAGAGAGAGTAATTAGCTGTGGGAACAATTTACTAAGGGTCTTGGTGCATTCGGTATTACTGACATTTTTAAAACAGGAGTGGATGCTTTTTAAAAATATATGCTCTAAGAATTATTTTAGGGAAGTTCTATGGCCTGTATTATATGGAAGGTCAGACTAGATAATCACAATGGTACCTTCTGGCCTTGGAATCTATGAATTTATAACACTGTTTACTTAATCTGTAAATCTGTTTATACTAACCTTTAACTATAAATGCTTGTCACATCAGCTTGATGTTTGTTTCCAGAATGAAGACTGCTCTGCATATATATTTATGCTAATATGCAGCACATTAGTAGAAGTGATTTAGTATTAGGTTATATGGGTACTCTAAGTCAATGGGGACAAAGCTAAGACTAGCATCGCCGTTGCAATTTACACCAGCACTCAATGTCTTGCATCTGAAGAAGTGAGGTTCTTACCCACGAAAGCTTATGCTCCCAATACTTCTGTTAGTCTCAAAGGTGCCACAGGACCCTCTGCTGCTTTTGTATTACTATTCATTTCTGATTTTTGTGGCAGGCATTGTGCTGCTTTTTCTTAAGATTCGTACTTCTCTTACTTTTTATGAAGAAGTCTATTTCTTTAAGATAAGATACGTTTAAAACTGCAGGAAGAGGGAAGCAATCTGTGCCATCCTAACTTAAAGGGTACAGTAACAAAGAAGAAAAATGCTCTGCAGAACAGAGCTGTCCAACTCAAGACATGAAATGTTCACCTAAAGCTAATCTACCTGGAGTGTCAGATGAGTCAGTTCTTAGTTTTTTTCAGATCCCTTTCCTACTTGAAACAATTGCCATCTTTGGTGACCAACAGAGATGTTAATTCAAAATCACCTACCACCCTATTCCTATCCAAGTGCTGATCAGCCAGGGAAAAGAATGTTAGTCAGACCCTACCTTTGTGAAAAAGGCCCTGATCCTAGTCAGCATCAACTCTTAATGAGGTCAAGGGTTGGGGGAGAACAATGTAAAATTCTCTTCCAATGCTAGAAAGTTAAATCCCTAATTGGATGAAGACCATCCAAGCAGAGACAGAGTACTTCAGCGGGAAGAAAGGCTCTAAAAATCAGACCTTAGTTGTGGCAGTGGGTTACTTTGGCACATTTAGACTTTTACTAAACTACCCAATCAAGGAAACACTAATACATTTTTGAAAATCTTTGGAAAACCTCCTCAACAACCCATAGCTGCCTTTTTGCCACCTGGTGAGGTGGTAATAACAGTCAATCTCCCCCCCTCCTGATGATTTCAGAGCTCATCAAAACTTACTGAGGAGACTGGCTGCTGCTCTGGATATCCAACCAGAAAAGGTGTAGGAAGAGTCTCTGACACATGGACGTTTTAGCCTCTGCAGAACCCTCTTGGGTAGCTCTCCCTATTAGGAACTGACAAGGTTTTATGGCTGACCTCATCTTCCATGCCTCCCTCTGCTAGAAGGATGGAGAAAAGAGATGTTTCTTCACAGGGATTTGAGCACTTCTCTAACCACCCTTCTCCATGCTCCCTGCTAGTCACTGCTGCTAATGAAAAAGAGAGACAGGGACACCAGGCTTCTACTTCCAAAAGGAAAGAAGCTAAAAAGCTAGATCTGGTCAGCAGGTAACTTTATTCCACAGGTTTACAATTTAGGATTGGGATTTGCAAACCAAGAGGCTGTGCTGGGTTGATAGGATAATATCCTGAAGTTCAAAGACAAGCTTCTTGATAAGGCAAAATACAAATTCACTGCTATGGTGTAAGAGGGCAAATTAGTAGCCAGAACAGCACTTCAAATAAGCCTGGATAAAGCGGACTCTGTGGCTTCAGCTATGGCTTCTGTCATTGCGATGCAGTGTTCATCTTGGCTGCAGTCATCAAGTCTTCCCCCGATGTGCAAGAAACAATTCAAGACCTCCCATTTGAAAGCCCCTTGCTGTTTTCCAAGAAGGCTTTATAGTCTCTAAGGATTCATAGGTGACCCCTAAGTCTCTGGAGATTTATACACTGTCGACAAAAAGAAAACTATAGCAATCCCAACAGTTTCAGCCCCTCTTGTCACATACCCAAAAAGAAGAGCAGAAGTTACAAGAGGCATCTCCCTTCTTCCCCCTCTTCTGCAGCTGCCAGTTCTCCTAGTCAAACTGGGTCCTCAATCATTTTGACCTGTTGGTTGAGAGCAGTCTCCCACTTATCAATAAGTACCATCTTTCCCCACCCCAATTTTTCCAACCACCTTTCCCACTTCTTAAGTGCTTGGAGCTGTTGTGCCAAGAGGCAATTCTCCTCTAGATTTTCTGCCTCTCCAGTTCCATCAACCTGAAAGCTGCTTACGTTATGGGAATTCAAAACACTCTGGCAGACTGTTTTGAGCACAGAGGTGAAACATAACTGTTGATAGTGGGGGGACAGGGAGGACTGGTATTTTTGAACCAAGTCCCCACCACAAAAAAAAAAAAAAGGGAAGAAAAGGAGAAAAGGTATAAACCATGGCAGAAATCTGGGGGCTGCCCATCCCACATGTCACCTCTGCTTGATTGGGTCATGTGCAGGTCACCACTATGAGTGGTCTCTTGACCCAGATGTATCCAGGGCCATTTTCCACCAGTGAGGAATTCCCTAAGTGGACCTATTTCTAACAAGAACAAACAAAGTCTTGTTTTGTTTTTGTTTTTGTTCCTGAGCAGGTCACAGCCCTGGTTCACTGATCGATACTTTCCTCATACCCTGGTCAAAAGGCCTGCTGCATGCCTTCCCTCCACTTCTTCTCCTGTCCAAAGTCAAAGTCAAGCAAGGGTCTGCTCACCTTATTCTAATAGCTCCAGCGTGGCCCTATCAACCTTGGTTTTCGTCTCTACTAGCTCTGTTGCTCAGACCTCTGCTGTTGCTCCCAAGAGATGTGGATGTGATCTCCCAGGACTACTGCCACCTCCTTCACCCCAACCTTCAATCAGACCCTACACCTGACAGCGTGGATGTTTCATCGCTAATCTCCAAATACATTTGCTCTAAGGGATGCAGGAAGTGCTGCTAAATTGTAGAAAACCTTCAACAAAGTTTACTTAACTTGCTAAATGGAGGAGATTCTCGGTCTCATACAAAAAAAGTACTGCCCTCCAGCTCAGGCTCTGATTTGCCATATCTTGAACTATCTTTTGTTTCTAAAACAGCAAAGATTAGCTCTTTGTTCCATCAGTGTCCATCTGGCAGCTCTCTCAGCTTTCTACCCTCCTGTGGATAACTATCAATTTTTTCAAAACCTATATCCATAAGATTTCTAAAAGGTTTTCTCAGATTATACTCACAGGTTTATAGCCTGGTTCCACAGAGGAGTTTAAATTTAGGTTCTAGCAAAGCTGGTAGGTCCCTTTTGTGCCTCTAGTGACTTGTTTGCCCCCTGTCTATGAAGGTGGCTTTCTTGGTTGCTATAACCTCAGCCAGAAGAGCAAGGGAGCTGGAAGCTTTAGTATCAGAGCCTCCCTATACAATTTTCTTCAGGGACAAGATTTTCCTTTGACACTACATTCCTGTCTGAAGTGGCTTCTGATTTTTCATGTTAATCAAGCAATTTCTTTACAGACTCTTTCCAAAGCCACATTCAAGTATAAGGAATGAAAAACTTCATACTCTAGCTGTTTAGAAGAGCTTTGGCTTTCTACCCAGATCAGACTAAACCATTCAGGTCTTCATTGTGGTTTCAGACAGAGTAGGGGCCACCCTAAACCGCCCAGAGGTTCTCTTCCTGGATTTCCACCTGTATTCGTTTATGCCACTGATTGACTGATGTGGCTCACTCAACTAGGTTGCAGGCAGCTTCCGCATCCTTTCTGTACCCATATTGGACATTTGTAGGTTGGCAATCTGGTCATCAGTCCATATGTTTGCCTCCTCTTATGCCATCTCTTATCAACCTAGCCACAATAAAAGATGTTGAGGTGGACCTCCAATTCAAACTGCTTGTGAGTCACCTACAGGCGAATGCATATGTAAAATTACTTGAAGAAAAAAATTATCTACCTTTCCTTATGTGTTCTTTGAGATGTGTTGCACATGTCCATTCCAGTCTTTCTAGTAGGAAAGTACTGAGGAAAGCAGCATGGCCCTTTATACCTGGGTGCAAGGCATCAGAGGGCACTTACACATCCCCAGTGGTTACTGCCAAGGGAAAAAATTTCTGATGACTGTACATGAGGAGCACACATACCCAGAGTGAAATGGACATGTGCAACATCTCAAAGAACACCAGTTAAGGAAACATAGGTAACCCGTTTTTACAAAAGCTTAGCATGACTCTGTCTCCCCCTCACTTCTGTGCATATTTAAATTGTGACCTTAGTGCTGCTTTGATTTAGGGTTTTTTCCATTTAGTTTCCTTGGTTGGGGGTGTGGAATCCATAAATAATGTCATAGCATTCCTGCAGCTCCAAATCAGACTTTAGAGATCCACAACTTATCAAAAGTAATGGAATAAGGAGAGATGAATCCGGAAGAAGAGTATCCACAGAGCAGTTTATACCAAAGTTACTACTCCGTAATTATTCCAGAATGGGCATTTTGATAAACTTCCAAATGTTGACAAGCCCTAGTAGACTACTTGCATTCTCTTGCTTTTTTTCTTTTTCAGTTTACCCTAAGCACAGAACTTCCTGTAAGATTTTTTTTTTTTTTTTTTTTTTTTTTTGAGGAGGGAAGAGGAATGGTTGATGCTGTGAATGTCAGTCTGAGTGTGGTGAAACAGTTTTATTAACATTTCACTTGGAGGAACAAATTCTGCCTTCAGTTACATATGTATACAAACCACCTAAAGATAACTGAACTGGATCTGTAATAGGATTATAATTTAATCTGCAGAATCTTTATTGATTATGCCTAAACAAGAGAGAACCCAGATTGATTGTCAGTGCCCAGAGATTGAGTTTGCAGGACTGACAATTTAAAAAAACCCATTTTATTAACTTCTAAACTGAGCAAATTTGGTCTAGAATTAGTAAAAGACATGAAAACCCATTATACCATTTTACAATCACCCAAAACTAATACCATGTTTTAGGGTAGAAAACAGTCATTTTATCCCCAAACTCTCATAAATTAAAAAACAAGCTGACAGATTTGAAAACAAGAACTTATACTGGAAGCCTAAATACAACTTTAACTGCAGTTTGCACTCCCAGCAAAAGTTAACATATACCATTCCACTAACAAAAAAGCCATAATAGCATAAGTGCGTGTAACTTTCTATACATCAGTGTTGTTTATAAAACTTTCAAACAATGTCATCTTGTATCAATTTACTCCTTGATAACCTAGGCTCTCCCTTCCACTCTGGAGAAGAATGGGATATCTACAAGCAGCTAACAAACCAATTCTTCCATTAGTTAAAAGAAAATATGCCTTCAGTTTGTAGAAAGAAATTACTGTGAGAAGGTCCACAACTGTTCTAATGGTTTTGAACTTTTTTTTTAAGTTCAATGTGTGGGTACTAGGTGGAGTTGGTGGCCTAGGATGTACAGGAACTCAGCCTGGATGATCTGATGGTCCCTTCTGGCCTTAAACCACCAGGTCTTCAGTCCATTACTAGAAGTGAAGATGACCACTTTAAAATAAAATAAGTTTAGAAAACCAGGATTTTTTTAATGTCTTGATTTCATTATTCCCAATCTGTAACTGGTCGGATTATCAGAGGAGTTGTATGGACTCCGGGATAGAAAAAAGGGCGGAGTTTCTCTGTAAAAGTTTCAGTGAAAGTGTAGATGTGAGAATGGTCATTCAGATTGTAAAATGAAATCTCTCCCAGTTCATAATCCAGGAAAATCCCAATCCGTTTAGGCTTCACTCTCAACAATAGGGGTGTGGGACTGGAAGTAAGAGCTGTGTAAACATCTTTATTCCACAGCCTGAGTCTCCAATATCCATCCTCAGGTGATGGTGTAATCTTCCCTTTCCTAGTCACAGAGTCCCTACAAACTCCTAAAGTCCACTGAGTCTTATCTCCCACCTCCACCTCCCAGTAATGTCTGCCTGAGACAAATCCCTCTGAGCCCAGAACAAATGGGTAATAAGTAAATCTCTCAGGATTGTCAGGCAGATCCTGCTTCGCCTCTCCAAACCTCACACTTTTGCGGTCTTCGGACAGTATAAGATTAGGATGAGCTGTTTTTGGATCCAGAGTCACATCTGCTTTGAATTTCTTTATCATTTTCTTCAGGGCAAAGTGCTGCAATGGAAAACTGCAACTGTCCTTCTTCAGTTCAATGGAGATGGCCTTGGGGATCCTTATGTTTTCACACCTGTTCAGAGTGCTCCTGATGCCCTTCAGTAGGTCAATGGCTGGTTGCTGGCACCTCTCCTCAATCTCTGTGATGAGCTTACTGAGGCTGGTGCTGTGGTCAGCAAGCTTGGCAGCGTTCTCGCTCAGCCTCTGCAGAATCTCCTTCTCCTCATCCTCTAGCCGCCGAAGCACGGCCTGCTGCTCCTCCTGCAGGAATTGGTGCAGCCTCTCAAACTCAGATGCAATTTTCTGCCGCCGGCTCTCAATTTTCTCCCTCAGCTCAACCGGCTTCTTCTGCTCGCTGGAGAGGAATTTACGAGCATCTTCTACCTGCCTCTTCAGGGGACCCAGGTAGGCACGCAGCTTCTTCTTATGGGCCAGGGCGGCCCTGTCAAGGGAACCCACGGCATGGTCACGGTGGTGGCAGGAGATACGGCAGGCTAGGCACACGGCCTCCTGGTCCTTCTCGCAGAAGAGACTGAGGACCTGCTGATGCTTGTGACAGAGAGCCCTAGCGGCATCAGGGCGGGGGCGCCGGTGGCGCTGGCTGCGCTTGGCACGGAGCTGCCTGGCGATCTCAGCCACATTGCCCAGCTGGCGGTTGGTACGGAAGCAGCGGAGGTGGAAGCGCCGGCGGCAGACAGGGCACGGGAAGTGGCCTTCCAGCTCCTCCCAGCAGCGGGCAATGCAGCCCCGGCAGAAGTTGTGGCCACAGTCAATGGTGACGGGGTCACTCAGGTAGTCCAGGCAGATGGAGCAGCTGGCCTCCACCTGCAGGCTCTCCAGGGCCTGGGCCGTCGCCATGCTCAGCCCCGCCCAGCGCCCGCGCGCTCACCAACGGTCCCCAGACCAACAGTTCCTGAGACAGGCCCTGCCACGTGACGCTGCCAGCGGGGGCCCAGTCGCGGAGTCTCCAGGGTTTTGCTCGTGCCGGCGCTCACGTCTCCTTGGGCCTAACATCTATCCCTTCCTTCCGGGGAGACGCTGCGGCCCGCAGCCAATAAGGAGAGGACTTTCCACCCCTGCATCCACGTCGGCCTCGGGCCCTGTATCCAATCAAAATGGAGAGCGGCCGGGGTTAAGGGTCTTTCTTCCCGTCCCTCGCTTTCTCTTCAGCCAATCAGAGTTACCCTCTTCCCTCCTCCATGGCCTCCGGACGCCGCGGAAGTTGTGAAAGGCGGAGCCGAGCTTAGTTGAGCCTTCGCGGCAGCGCCAAATAACGTCCTCTCCGCTCGGTACTGGGACGGAGCCGCCCGCCATGAGAACTCCCCAGCCGTGCGCCTTTCCACGGGGAGGAGATTACAACGGTGACACTTCCGTGCGCCGGAGACTACAGGTCCCGGCATGCAACGGGCACAGGTCCCGGCCGGGCCCATGACAGAGCATTGCCTGCCGGGAGCTGTGGTCTCCGTGCCGCGGGGAGCTGTGGCGCCCTGGGAGCTGTAGTCTCAGCGGGGCTGCCGGAGTAACGTTACGTTCTGCTGCCCGCCGCACGTCGCTGCTTGGCTTTGGCTGTTACTGAACTGGTTTGGGCCGCCAATGGAGCCTGCGCAGTAACTTCGGCTGAATGGGGTGCCTTGCCGCTGCTGTACGCGGGGTCGGGGGAGAAGGGCAAGCAGTCGGGACTGTGAACGAGGCACTGGGGACGGCAGAGGGGATAAGTTACCCCAGCTGGCGAGGCGAGCTAGCTGCAGTGGTTGCAAACATAAGATGATGAGGACCAGAGGCGTCTTTTCACCCTAGCAGGATGGTACAGCTCAGCACCCCTTTCCCCAGGCTGTGTGCATCCCTGTGCCTAGACAAGGCAGCTCTTCCCTGTCGGAGGTGATGTTGGAGCTGTTCAAGAAGACCAGTGAAATAGTTACATGCATTCTCCCTCCCCGTCCGAGCAGTTTCACATTTATACATGGTGGTAGTATTTACAAGAATCCTTTATCTGTTCCTATGACTGCATAAAGCCTCACAGCAATTCCCAAATGCGTTTGAGCTGCTGTTCTGATGGCCTGAATTGGATTGCCTTTTTCTTATGATGCACTGTAAATGTGGTTTTGCTCCTTTAACTTGTTTATTTTGTAAAATGCATTTCTTACTTTTAGCATGTCTTCATCATTTACATTTGTTACTACTGGATGGATATAATTGTGCATAGGTTTAGTAAGAATCATTGAAGTTACTGGAAGCTTCAGCAATCACATCTCACAGTAGTTCTGGTACAACACTTCCTGTTTATATTACTATATTAATTTTTAATTCTAAATGCTAGGGGGTTTTCCTTATGTCTGATGGGTTGTCCCCTCTTCTAGGGTGCCACCTGATGTACTGGGCTTCCACTGAGCCTGCCGTTCCACCAGCCTGGGCTCCCTCACCGTGTCCTGCTGCTTACACACAGGTAGGGACACTCCCAGCTGTAGCATCATACAGAGTCTGTGTGGGAAGACAGCTCAGGGATTGCCCTGCACTCAAGTGCCCACACCCTCTGGAGTGTAAACCCCAAATTATATTGTCTTGCGCTTTACAGAGAGCTATACAGCATAAGCTCACGAAATTCGTTCCCTCCCTCCATTTGGAGGAAGATATGCACAGTTTCCCCCCCCCCACTTATGAATTACACAAACTAGTTATAGAATAAACAAAGTTTATTAACTACAAAAGGTAGATTTTAAATTATTATAAGGGATAGCAAACAGACCAAAGCAGATTACTGCGCCAATAAAACAAAACACACAAACTAAGCTTATTACACTAAATTAAGTGCTTAATAGTAGCAAATTCTCACCCTATGTGTTGTTTTATACAGGTTGCAGAGTTTCTCAAAGGTAAACCGCACTGCTTGCAGCTTAAATCTCCAAGTCTTCCTTTCACAGGCTAGACCTTTTTGGCCTGGGCTCAGCCCCTGCCTCCCGCTTAGTTCCTCTGTTTCTTCAGGTGTTTTCAGCAGTCTTCCTTCTTGGAGAGGGGGGCAGTGGAGAAGAACCAAGATTAACTCAGTCCCCAGCCTTAAATAGGATTTGCGGAAATCCTTTGTTTCCCAGTTTGACCCCCACCCTCTCTTAATGGAAAAACTAGAAGTCCAAGATGGTGTTCAGTACCAGATGACATGATCATCTGACCCTGCACTGTTAAAAGCAGCATCCCTGGAAACTTCTCAGGAAGGAGGGAGATTAGCATCTTCAGAGTCCTATTGTCCTTCCTAATGGCCCATCCAGGCTGATTGCATACTGTCTGGAAGGCATTCCCCAAGTGTAAACAGTTGTAAATTTCAGAGTAGCAGCCCTGTTAGTCTGTATCCGCAAAAAGAACAGGAGTACTTGTGGCACCTTAGAGACTAACAAATTTATTAGTTGTAAATTGTTACATAGTCATTTCTGTATCTGAAGTTAGGTATTGATACCTGCATACAAATAGGATAATCCTATTCAGTAAATCATAACCTTTCCAATGATACCTTACATAACCCATCTTGCATAAAACATATCTTAGTTATGCCATATTCATATCATAAGCATATGTCTATGAAGAATATGGGGCATGGCGGGGTCTCAAACTCAAATGACCACAAGTGCCGCATGAGGACTAGTGCATTGGCCTAAGGGCCACATCATTGACACCCACCTCTTGCTGCCCCTGGCCCCGCCCCCATTCCACCCCTTCCATGAGGCCTCTTCCCTGCCCCCATTTCAACCCCTTCCCCGAAGTCCTCACCCCAATTCTGCTCCCTCCCTGCCCCCAGGGGTGTGGGGTGTGGTGGGGGCTCAGGGCAGGGAGTTGAGGTACAGGAAGTGTGCAGGGTACAGCAGGGAGCTCAGGGCAGGGAGTTGAGATGTGGGGTGCAGGAGGGGTGTGGCAGGGGGCTCAGTGCACGGAGTGCAGGAGGGTTGCAGGATGCAGCAGGAGGCTCAGGGCAGGGAGTTGGGGTGTGGAGTGCAGGAGGGGTGATGGGTGTGTCGGGGCTCAGGGCAGGGAGTGCAGGGTACGGCAGGGGGCTCAGGGCAGGGAATTGGGGTGTGGGGTGCAGGAGGGGTGATGGGTGCGGCAGGGGGTTGGGGTGCAGGGGGCTGAGTGCAGGGTACGGCAGGGGGCTCAGGGCAGGGAGTTGGGGTGTGGGGTGCAGGAGGGGTGAGGGGTGTGGCAGGGGGCTCAGGGCAGGGAGTTGGGGTGTGGGGTGCAGCAGGGGGTTGGGGTGCATGAGGGGTGTGTGGGATGTGGCAGGGGGCTCCGGCCCAGCGCTGCTTACCTAGAGCGGCTCCGGGGTGGCAGCGCTGCGCACCGTGGCCAGGGCAGGCTCCCTGGCCCCGCTCTGCTCCAGGAAGCAGCCGGAGTCCCGGGGGCGGAAGAAAACGGCACCATGTGCTGCTCTTGCTGCTCCTCCAGGTACCTCCCCCAAAGCTCCCACTGGCTGTGGTTCCCCATTCCCGGCCAATGGGAGCTGCGGGGGGCAGTGCCTGGAAGTGAGAGCATAGAGCCCTCTACTCTCCCCTCCACCCTGCCTGGGGCTGCAGGGCCATAGTTCCGGCCGCTTCAGGGAGCTGCGCAGGGCTCGCAGCGCCACGGGGTAGGCAGAGGGCACGTGGGGAGCTTGGCAGGCCACACGAAAGAACCATGCAGGCTGCGTGTTTGAGACCCCTGGGGTATAGGGTCACACCATGCACAGGTTTATTCTTTGGGATGGTGTGACTTTAAGGCTGACTGATTTCCTGGGTTGGTCTCAAAACTTTTTTTTTTGTTTTTGATTCACCAATGGAGATTGTTTTTGTTAACTATTATCTTGCCTCTGTCTAGCACCCTAGTGTTTTTTTTACATGTTGCAATCTGTGTGTAGAATTTGGGTTTCCAAATATTCACTAATGACCAGATTTTTAAAAGTTAAAAGCATCTAGATGCTTTTGAAAATCCCTCTAGTTGCCTAAATACCTTTAAAGATTTGGCTCTGACACTCTTGTATAGAATCCTTCTCAAAAGCAATTTTATACTGTAATTTTTATTAAATATAGATCTAAAACCCCAAGATAAATTGTCAACTATAAGAATTAAAAAATCGTGAGTTATATACCTGAAAGTCATGAAATTAAAAAAATAAATACGTTTTTGATTTCTTTTAATTTGCCTTTTTGTTTCTGAGCCTTTAGGGTACATCAACTTCATACTTCTGTTACCTCTCCCAAAGAATTCGTATACTTAGAACAGTTGTATATTCCTACGATAGTTAATATCATTTTGGGTATCCAGTAACATGATTTCCCCACCGCCCCCCTTTGTCAGTTGAGCAGAGGAACTAGTTTTAAGTGCAGTATACTACCCCGATGAGCCACATGGTAGAATAATGGTTGTAAAAGTATTCTTTTGTCTGGTGTCCTTCAGTGAAAGGGGAAATTCCACCTTTCCCCATCCACCAGCACAAACCCGGATGATTTTCTGAATGTATAAAACAAGATGTTTGGTCATCTTTAGTTTGGCCACCAAATCCTCTTTCCCCTTGCTAAAAATACAAATATGAAAACAAATGAGGGACTAAAAAGAAAACAATCTAAAATACGGTAGTGGAGAAATACTAATTATACTGAATCACTGCTTTATAAACCCCACAGCTCCTGGCTTTGACGCTGAATCAGCTGGTCCATTTCTTTTTGTTTCTCGTGCATTTTACATTTAGATAGAACTCTTCATTCCAGAATGCTCTGCTCATTTAAACTATACACTGGTCATTTCATCTGCTATTGAAGTGCAGTCAGTTTTGGGACCAGACATGCCAGCAGTTCAACAGTGCACAATTGAAAACACAGGAAGTATTTGATTAGGCAGAAAGTCATTAGAGTTTATTCATAACAGCCAGGTGAACACCTGTGCTCTTGTGAAACATGCACTAGGATAATTAATGACTGCAGTGATCATGCTCTGGGTTTAATATTTTAGCCAAAACAGAAAAACCTCCAACAAAAGTATGGGGGCATAGTTTCTATGCTTAGACATGGGCAAGAGTGGCATCTAATGAATTACAAATACTGCTTCCTTTTGCACTCTACTTGTTACTCAGAAATCTCCTATTTAGCCCAACTCTACTTAGCATGATCCTGCCAGCACTTACACACAAGTAACTTTATGCACATGAGTAGCTACAGAACTCATTGGCACTAGTTTTGTGTATACAGCTACTCACATATTTGCAGGTCTGAGGCCTTAGATTGTGTGATCTGTAGGATCACAACCAGAATAATCTTGAGCATAAACATTAAGAATTAATCATTAACACTGAAGTGGTGGCTATGAAGTAAATTACATAGTATGTATTTTGGTTTGCAGTTAATAAAAGCTTTGTGTCTTTCAGGATTTTTTACTGTTTTTTAAAATGTCTTTATTTCTCCTGAAAAAATAGTGCTATAAAAACCATGCTAAAAGTACATACAAAATCTAATTGAACCAAAATGCACATATTCTATTAATATTATTGTTTATTATTTTATTATAGTTTATTTGAGGTACTGCTCAGATGTGTTAAGCATTTTCGAAACATTCAACAAGGGATATTCACTGCCCAAAGGAGCTCTCATGTATGCATGCTAGGTAAAGCAAAACAAATTTCCCCCTCAGTAGACATTGGTGTACAGTTATGTCTTTGTGAATAGTGCATACATTTTTCTACCTAAACTGTTATTCATGTATCTTGAATGATCTCTTGCAATAAATGATCTTTTTTACCAAATCTCTACTATTTCAAGACTATGTAGTCTGCTCAGGACTAACCCAATTTAATGAACAGTAATCAAGGAATAAAGCCATTCAGCTGACAAGTCTATCAACAGCCTAACTCTGAGAGTTAGGCAAAAAAGCATCATCATTACTGGATTTAGCTAAGCACTTAGGCATTGCTCCTGAATAAAAAGGTATATTACAATGTTTTTTGTATCAGAATTGTGCTATGGTTGACAAAAAATATATTGATTGCTGTTACTAGAAAGAAATAAGATAAATATTAGTAGCAGATCACTATACAAAGTACTGGTCTGTAGCAGTTTATGTTTCACTTGTGCTATGGAGTTAAAATATGAGTTTCGCTTACTAAACCTAGCATTTTTGGGTCAAATTCTGCTGTAGGTTACACTGGGATAAATGTACTGCAACCGAGAGCAGAGTGAGTGTGTGTGTAAGAAAAGCATTACCAGACTTATTCTTCTATAATTTCCTTTGTCTATACTGGAAAGGGAAGAGGTGAATTGTTTATCATTTGTGAACATACCGCTTTGCTGTTTCTCACCACAGTCTATTTCCTGCTGACCTGGTTTTATATTATTTTGTATTTCACTCTAAATAGCTAATGTAATTTAAAGAGTTGATGAAAGGGAGTAGGATATAAAATTTGTTAAATAAATAGTCCAACATAATCTCAGATTCTTTCTCTATTGGGGGATATTTATTTAGGTTTCAAAAACCCACATTTTGACTGTGTCAGCTTGAGAACTAAATACCACTTAGTTAAGGTTTTTTAAAATTCAAGTTAGGTTAGTTCCTTATGTAATTGAGTTCTGATTTTTCAGCAGCTTTCATTTGCATGTGTGCAGCCCTGCAGGTGTATACACACACAATGGCGCTAATCCTGTTAACACCCAGGCAGGTGAATAATTTGATTCAGTTCAGTCGGATTACCCATAGGGGTTTGTTGTGGCAGGATTGGGACCCAAATGTCTCCTGTTTTTGTAGGTGATACCAGATTCTCACATACAAAAGCCCATTTGTCTAAGTGGGCTTGCATCTGTATATTCTACACTCCAAGTGAAAGTGCACCTTAAACAAAAACAAAACAAACAAAACCAAACCACACACACAAAAACCTGTACGTAAGTCAAGTGTGATTTGAGGCTCAATTGAATATCGGGCCTGTTAGTCCCAGTTCTGCTGTCACTAATGTTGATGGCAAAATTCCTGTTGACTTCAATGGCTACTACCACTTTTTTCCATTTTAGACTCAAATAAGCACCATATTGTTATTTACTTGTTGTATTCATCCTTTCCAGGAATGAGTTAATGCTGATTTTGGCTTTTGCTCTCAATTTGGAAATAGGACCACTTCTTTTATTGCTGGAGTTGCTGCTTGCCCTAAAACAGGGCAATGACATTTCCTTTTATTTGCAGGAAATTTTCAGTTTTCAAGGTCCAGTGACATTTCATTTTATTTGCAGGAAAACTTCAGTTTTCAAGGTCTAGTGTAGTTTATAGGACAGTTAAAGACTCACATTTATTTCAGACTTAGAGATGTGGAATCATGTCTGCATCCCAATGCAAATCACATTGTTTTATCATATCAAGTGACATGACACAATATAATGCTTTAACTATACTGTCCTATAGGTTAAATGCAAGAATCTCATAATAAGTTGTTTCTATGTATCAACATTACTAGAATTATTTTAATACTTTCAGAATGCAAAGAAAAATTGGGGAAAAAATCTGCTGAAAATGTAACATCAAGTGAATAACTGAATTTTATTTAACTGTATGTCAGAAATGGAGTAGGAAAAGTTTTACATTGATCCCTTATGAAATTTACAAAAGAAATTAGGTACATTCTTAATTTTTCTTTGGGTGCAGGACCCTTTACACATAAGGAATATAAAATTAAAAACAAAAATTGTACAAAGTTTATTTAAAATGAGACATTAATTGAAGAGCATTTTTTTTTTATTTTTACAAAATATACAGCCACATAGGTATTTTATAAACACAAATAACCGTCAAAGATCATGACCTATGTTTTTGTGGTATGCAACATGATTTATAACAGAGCTAAGACATTCAGGATTCTTTTCTAAAGTCTAGATTGAAGATTTTTGCTTCCTAAGAGAGGTTAGCACTTACAACTTTCTGATAGATGCATTATGCTTTTCTTAAGAATATAGTAAAGTTAATTGCATAATTATGGCTACATATAAACATCCAATACTACCATAAACATTAAAACCCATATATTTGTCCATAAAATGTAACTATTAAATATTTATTTTTCACCATTCTTTTCATGTTCTTTACTAGGTATTATATCTAAATAGAAATACACAGACATATGTGAATGGTAAATAATAACTATTAAAATAATAGCTCTTTCAGTGGTATAATGTTGGTCTAATTTTTGAAAAATTTCAAAGCTACAATGCTTTGCTGTTACCCACATGGCTATTTGTTGGTATGTAGAAAAGAATGACTTATCTTTTTATGGCACTCTTGATTTTCCCAAGTTCCTGAAAGGGGTCCTTTGAGATTCCATTGTTTTTCCCAACTTAGAGAAATCTGAAACTCCTGTGAAGTTGTTCCAGAAGGAGTCTGATAAGGTTCTGAATGTGGTGATGGCTTTTACATGGACACCTGCACTGATTAGAATGCTGCAGCTATCACATTGCATTTTCTTGACTGGTTTCCTCTTTCATTCTTCTTTCTGTTAGAAAGTATGGTTTGGGAAGGCAAAAATCACACTTGATTTAAAATCATTGCACTGTCAATTCCATTAATCTTTAAAGAGGTTCATGGATGTTCAGTAGCTCCCTACATTTTGACACAGAGAAAGTGTATTGACTTTACAAGGCCACCATAGTTTTTGTTTCTGTTTATAATCGTTATCAGAATTTCATCTCATTATTTTGATTGCATGAATTAGGCACCTCACCTCTGCTGATGTGTGATTGCAAGGCGCTGTGAAGTGTGTGGATTTTAAAAAAATCAAATGCATTCTTGACCTCTGGCCCAGGAAGGAATAGCTTTCTTTTTATTTAAGTTTCTCTTTCACTATGGTGCCACATTCCAAATATTGTTTTCCTTTTAATTAGAGGACCTGATTACTACAGAAAATCAAGATTAATCAAACAATGATTTTCTTTGGTGGTTTGTTTTTTATTTGTACTGGTTGAACAGGGTGTTTGTAGTGGAAGCCAATATCCTTAAATGCAATGGTCATAGTTTGCTTATTCTGCTTCATTTGAATCAGGTAAACAGTAGATATTCACCCAGTGGGCCTCATTTTGTTTAAATCTGTTAAATAAGTAAATCATTCAACTGCCATTGCTGTTTGTATAGGCTTGGAGGAGCCTGTGAGTCTCATAATTTTGTTTCAAGTGGTCTGCTAGGAAGGGCTAATAGATCCCAACTACTGAATTCCCAGATACATTACAACTGTCTCCTGTGACAGCTCAGATTCCAGAAAACAAATGGTAAGCTTTGCAATAACAGCTCATTAGATAGAAGGAAATATGGTCTGTGCTTAAGGCACTGGAGTGGGACTTGGAAGATCTGGGTTGAGTTCTGCCCCAGATTTTTGTACCACAGTGGACAACTCACTTAGGACCAGATCTACAGAGAGATTCAGGTACCTAACTTCCACTTTTAGGCACCACTGTGAGCCACAAAATCCCCAGTTAGCTGCCACCTAACTCTGTAGGGATCTAAACTCACACAGGCCTAATTTTTGCTGTAAAAAAGTCTCCTAGGTGCCTAAGTTTCTGCCTCTGGGCATGCACACTGCTGCCTCAGGCATCCTGGTGCCTGTCTATCTCCCATCTAAGCCCCAGTGCAATTCTCAAATTAGGGAAGATAGGTGCCCATCCTTCTAGCTCGCCTGCAGGGCCTGATCTGGTGGTTTACTTAGAGCACACCAAAGGGCTGGACTGTACTGGAAACTTACATTGGCAAAGCTACGTGTCTCAGGGGTATAAAAAAATCCACACCCCTGAGAAATGTAGCTATGCTGTCCTAACTCCCAGTATAGACTGTGCTAGGTCAACAGAAGAATTCTTTAGTCAACCTCAATTCTGCCTCTCGGGGAGGTGGATCAACTATAGCAATGGGAGAACTCCTTCTGTCACAGTAGTGAGTGTCTACATTGAAGTGCTCCAAAGGCGCAGCTGCAGCATTTTAAGTGTAGGTGATAGCTACGGCCCTACCAAATTCACGGCCATGAAAAACGTGTCACAAACCATGAAATCTGGTCTTTTGTGTGCTATACAGAGTTCACAGGGGAGACCAGCATTTCTCAAATTGTGGGTCCTGACCCAAAAGGGAGTTGGGGGGTTACAAAGTTATTTTAGGGGGTGACGGTATTACTACCCTTACTTCTGCACTGCCTTCAGAGCAGGGTGGCTGGAGAGTGGCAGCTTTTGGCCAGGGCCGGCTCCAGGCACCAGCCCACCAAGCTTGTGCTTGGGGCGGCACCTGGAGGGGGCGGCGTGGTGCGGCGCTCCGGCTCTGGCCGCCGGGGAGAGCGGAGCCCCAGCTGGGGCTCGCCACCCTCCCCCCGGCGCTCTGGTTGCCGGGGAGAGCGGAGCCCTGGCTGGGCACTCCGCCCTCCCCCCGGGGCTCCGGCCGCCCACCCCCCGGCGCCCTCCCCTGCCGCACTGGGGGGGCGGCCAGAGGCTTTTTTGCCTGGGGCAGCAAAAAAGCCAGAGCCGGCCCTGCTTTTGGCTGCGTGCCCATCTCTGAAGGCAAAGCCGTCGCCAGCAGCAGCGCAGCCACCCTTACTCCTGCGCTGCAGCCTTCAGAGCTGGGTGGCTGGAGAGTGGCGGCTGCTGACTGAGGGCCCAGTTCTGCAGGGAGCAGCGCAGAAGTAAGGGTGGTAATACCATACAATGCCATCCTTACCTCTGTGCTGCTGCTGGCGACGGCTCTGCCTTCAGAGCTGGGCTCCCGGCCAGCAGCCGTCACTCGCCAGCTGCCCAGCTTTGAAGGCAGCGCTGCTGCCAGCAGCCAAACAGAAGTAAGGATAGCAGTACCACAACCCCCCTACAATAACCTTGTGACCCCCTCACAACTCCTTTTTGGGTCAGGAGTCCCATAATTACAACACTGTGAAATTTCAGATTTAAATAGCTGAAAACATGAAATTTGTGATTTTTTCAAATCCTTTGACTGTGAAATTGACCAAAGTGGACCATGAATTTGGAAGGGTCCTAATGATAGCCTAACTCTGTGCAAAAGGGTGGGGGGAGGAGGCAACAGCAGTCACTTCCCTTAAAACTGTTAGTCCAGTGGTTAGGGCACTCTCCTGGGCTGTGGGAGACCATGGTTCAATTCCCCCTTCTGCCTGATGAGGAAAAGGGATTTGAACAAAGATCTCTCAGGAGAGTGCCCTCACCACTAAACTATGGGATATTCTGATGTGGGTCTCTCTTGCTAAAGCCTGTCCATTGAAATTAAATATTAACTGGGCCAGAGAGAGAGTGTGTGTGTGTGTGTGTGTGAAGGTGAAGCATTCTGCAGGCCAGTGGTTACAGTATTCATCTCCTCATCAGGCATAGGTGAGAATTGAAAGTGGGGTCTTCCGTATCCTGGTTGAGTCACTGGCTTGTGTAGAAGCAGGCAGGTGCCTAAGTTGGGTGTTGCATGAACTGGCTGTTTCAAGGCCTAACTTGTCTGATTCCGGGAAGGAGGTTTCCAGCTGTGGATCACTAGCTAGATTCCTCCCTGCAGCTGGACTTAGGTGCTGAACATTGTCAGGGGCAGGGCTTAGGATACACCTCTCTTGTCAGCACCTCCCATTGGCTAGCTTAGGCGACCCCTGCCCAGCATGCTGGCTTTTATGGATCCCATTCTAAAGCAACTCTCTGTCTCCCCCTTCCTTGTATAGGGAGCCTAGGTGCCTCACTGCAACTTGTATATCCCAGTGATTTTCAAGACACTTAAAGTTAGGTTTTGCAACACACCACATTGTATCACTTAAGTCTCTCTGTGGATCCAGGCCCCAATTCTCTATTTGTAAAATGGGAATAATAATACTTGCTTTGTCTCTCTTGTCTGTTTAGACCAGGGAGGGCTAACCTGTGGCTCTGGAGCCATACGTGGCTCTTCAGATGTTAATATGTGGCTCCTTTTATAGGCACAGACTCTGGTGCTGGAGCTACAGGCGCCAACTTTCCAATGTGCCAGGGGGTGCTCACTGCTCAATCCCTGGCTCTGCAACAGGCCCTGCCCCGACTCCACCCCTTCCCGCCCTCTCCCTGAGCCTGCAATGCCCTCACTCCTCCCTCTCCCTCCCCCAGACAGCTGATTGGGAGGTGGGGGGGGGCGGGAGGGAGAGGTGCTGATCGGCAGCTTTGCCAGTGGTCTGAAGGTGCTGGGAGCAGGGGAGTTAATGGGCGAGGGGCTGCTGACGTATTACTGTGGCTCTTTAGCAATGTACATTGGTAAATTCTGGCTCCTTCTCAGACTCAGGTTGGCCACCCCTGGTTTAGACTGTAAACTCTTTGGGGTTGGAACTGTCTCTTACTATAGGTATGTCCAGCTACAATGTGGTCCTGATTGTGGTTGGGGTCTCTACATGCCACTGTAAATAAATAAAGATGCTAAATTACAATTGTGGTAAATACACAAAAATAAATTTCCAGTTTAAAACTGGAAAGGAAATGGAACTCAAAGGTAAAGCCCACTTAAGATATAAGGCCTGATTTTTTGCAAAAGCACTGAGTATCCACAGCTCCAGCTGAAATCAGTAAGAGCTGCAGATGCTAAATCCTTCCTCCCCCCAAAATCAAGCCCTGTAGATTTCTAAACAGCTTGACAGAACAGGATTATAACAATCTTTAGCTAAACGCCTATAAAATTGGGTATGAATTAATGAGTACATTTTTTTGCTATGTCACTGACTTTTTGTTACTAGAAATTAGCTCCCTGAACTAAAGCAGATAACTTTGAAAATAGCTTTTAGTCTGGCAAATTGATATACTGAATGGGAAAGAAGGGAAGAAAAAACCAGAGTAAGTGCATATTTATCATCCAGACAGTGCAATCTGAAGCCAAATGTATGATATACTATTTCGGGGGCACATTAGAAAAAAAGGAGATAGTCTGTTCACAGACTCTCTCTAGTCTATAAATGCAGGATTGGGGGAAAGGGGTGTTGAGTCCACTGTCTTAATCAGAATTGAAACAAGTCATTCAGGAGTGACTCAACAAGCCCCCTGCTCCTAAACTAAAATTCCACTATCCCTCTCTACATTCAGCTCACTTAGCTCCTGTCTGCCCGCTGAGTGAGCTGATCTGATTGCTTAGCTGGTTATGTTTATGCTGCTACTGATGAGGGAACTTGTCTCGACTATCTCCTTTGAAATGAGCAGGCAGGTTGGCCTTGGTGCTCAATACTGAAGCACCAGTTAAGCAGATCTCTCTTTAAACACTTTAATATGAGGATGTTTTTAAACCTGCACCCTGAAAATATTCTAGTTACTGCCTCAGTGCAGTGTTGGAATAAATCTGGGGTTATGCTGAAGAGACCTCTTAATCATTCCTTAGGCTTGCAGTTTTCCAGCTTCCTGTGCTTTTCCTATGTATGTCATATACACATACCATTGTGTTTATAGACCAGTGTAGCCAGTTGCTACTTGGTTGTGGTAGCAGCAGGGAAACAAGGATGCCCTTAGATAGGTAGTTTTGGGTGTGGTGTGTGTTTGCTTTATGCAAAATAGAAATTATATTCATGGCATTGTCAGAAGCTCTGCTTTGGTCTTTGTTTTATACAGTCAAATGCTTACTTAGCTAATTGAAACCTCTTGGCTCCTCCTAGTATAGATTCTGTCATTATATATTAATTATGCTGACATGCCTGGGGCTAGCACATTATCTTGACTATAACAAAGAGTTTAAAAGATGCAAAACTATTGACTGCATGTTTTATTCATTCTTAAATTTATGAATGTTTTATTCATTCTTAAATTGCATGCTTCCCTGAAAGGGAGTCTTGGTATCCTTTTGATGCCTACCCTACTATATTTACATATGCTACCTGTATGCTTCTGGAGTCACAGGAATGCATTTGAATATGCACGTATTTGAATGCATATTCTGTAATCTGCTATAGAGCATTAATGTTTTCCCCTTGCATAGCCTTTCATCCAAGGATCTCAAAGCCCGTTGCTGACATTAATTAAGTTTCGCAATCCTCTTTGAAGTCCGTAAGTAGTATCTCCGTGTTAGTGATGGGGGAACATAGGGCAAAGAGTAAGAGAGAACAAGTGACTTGTCCCACCTCACACAGCAAATCAGTTACAGCTATAACCGAGTTCTCTTGGTGCCTAGTCTAAAGTTCTCATCCCTGGCCAGCGCTTCCTTTTTAAACATTTGGGGTTAGCTTTTCATACAAAGAGAAATGTCCTCAGAACTACAATATACAGTGGGAAGTGTTTCTAGTCCAGCAACGTTTCAGATATAACAGATTCAAGAATTTTCAGCCTGTGTAAGCAGAGGAGGGAGTTTGAATTTGCCTAGGGGAGAAGTATAAAGGAATGCTAATGTGGGACAGCACGTTATCCAAAGGAGCTAATTTCTTGTGCAGAATCTGCCATACTGAAAACACTGTAATCAAGTGCAATAATCCTAGCGCATCTGGGATCCTGCTCTGGAGTTTAAATAAAGCATACTTTTCTCCCCTACTGCTTTTGTTAAAGCCCTGTTTTTAGAACAAAGAAATCGCAAGGACTCGAGACCAAATGCAATCATGTCTGTGGTTTGGTTAGTAAAATGCAGCGCAAACTGTTTTGAAATGTAAGCAGAATTTGGAAATGTGCTTATTCTGGAGAGCATGTTCAGCAGTGTTTCCAAAGAAATGTACAGGGAAGCTTTGATAATTACATCCTCCTTGGCGCCTGGTTTTATTACCGAATTCTCCTAACTTTAGCAAAGTAAGGTTGGATTTCAGATACCTCAGGGGAAGGGCACTCTGGAGTGGAGAGGCATACATCGCCTGTGGGAGCAGTTGTGTCTGTGCAGCTTTCTGCGCAGGGCCAGGTTAGCTGAAAGGCAGAAGCGGGAAATGAAACCACACGGTTTGAATCGAAAACTTCAACAATCAGACAATTATTATTACACCTGTGCATACTGAGCACACAGCATGCAAAAGAACCTGATATCCAGGCATCACCGCGGGCATTGATGTCCTACACCAACCTGTTTGTTTTTGCATTTTTCCCCCTTCTGAATTTCTAAGAATTTCCGGCAAGTGCTATTGGACATTAAGCAGCAAAGCAACGGAAAGAAACACAAACGTCTTTTCACTGAACCATACCGCTTCTTCCATATTCGCCCTAGTTGTCCTCACAGCCTTCCGCTCCCCCCCCCACCTTTTTGGGTTAAAAAACATCCCTTAAAATTATAGATTTCTTCCCATTTAAGAAATAGCGTCCGTCCCCCACCCCCATGTGCCATAAGCTTGTTGACCGAGCATATTCAAAAATTGCAGTCACCATTCCTGGAGCAGAAGGTATATCACCCCCAAACATTTTGAACAGTTGCGTAAAATAAATGCATTTCCGAATCGGGGCCATAGTGCTCTCTACCTTACAGGATGAATCCCTTCCTTATCTACTTTGTATATCGAGCCCCTTTTCTATGTGTTCTAATTTCAAGTTAGGGCGCAATCTGGCTCTACAGCGGGCGTAGTAGTCATGAAGTTTGCGTTGATTTCTGCATCGACGAAGACAGACATAGGGTCACATTTGAGATGTTCTCTTCTCTCCCTTCCCCCCCATTGATAAAACTCCCTTAAGCAAAAAGAAGAGTCAGAAATGCAACCAGCAGTGCGGCGCGTTGTTACCTTCTCTGCTCCTGCTGACAACTTTTTTTGCCTTAATCAGGAAATAGAGTGAAATTAGTTTATTTTGGTGTAGTTGCTACAATTGCCTAACTTAAAGACTATAATTCTACTGCTTGGAATTTTGCTTCCATATTTTGTTCGTTCAAAAACCTCGGTAAGTTTTCTTTCATAGGTGTGTGTGGAAGTTTTGAATGGCTGGTTGTTTCAGATCCGTCTAACAATAATTGTACAGTAAACAAGCTGCTTCTTTTTTACTACCGCTTTTTATGATAAATCTGATCAAAGCACTGCTTTAACGCCGTCATAGGAAACACTAACATTGCAGTCAACATAGATAGCAGATTTGAATGATAGGTTACCGTCAATGCTAAGTAGTAAACAAAATTGCATCGCAGCAAGTGTAGAACTCGTTCCCTCCCCCCATCCAATATTCGTAAAGATGCTACTTGCAACCTTTTAAACATATGTATTGCTCCTTAAGTGTCCGAATTCATCTCTATCACCGCCGTGATTATAGCTGTTGACGTCTTAACAGCTTCATTTGGTTTCATCGTGATTTTTATCAGGGCGTAAACTCAGCCAAGTCAATCATCAAAGCTAAGTGCTGTGGATCCTACATACCAAGGTACGTTTGATGTAGCTGATATAACATTGTCTGATCGTGTTTTCTCATGAGCAGGCATGGAAATGCAACATCTTTAGATCTGGTTTAAATTAATTTCTTTAGACCTTTTAGTAGTTACCCTGTATACATGTATATCTTTATTACTATTAATATGTCTATAGATCCAGGGCTTTAAAAATTCTGCAAAACAAATAGCAATGGAAGTACAATAACTAAGAATCCATAAGTGTTTGGAACAAAGTCATAGCAATAAATTTAAACTGTATAGTCGGTACTCATATAAAATATACATATTAACATGTAACGTGAAGACACAATTCTTACCTGGCCTCTGTCCATTTATAAGGAGTAGACTCATCAAGAGAAAAAATAAGATATAAAGGAGCTGTTGGAATCTCATTTTGCAGTCACACAAAATAGGTGAAATATTTATAATATTTGCAGCAAATCAAAAAATCCTTGAAATGCCTCTGCAGTATCTGTGTCTCTGCTCACATTCTAATGACAAGCTCCAGAGTGCACTGCCAGATGCATTTTCCAGCAAGGTTAATGATCACATAAGACAAGGTTATTGGGTGGTTCTGCACTATGGTCAGTGCCTCCCTCTTTTCTCTCTCTCTTTCCCTTCTCTTTTTTGTCACTCCCCCTTATTTTCCATAAGCAAACAATGAAGGAATGTAAACAGTAGCTTCTGTCAATGTATATGAGGCAGGGAGCCCTGTGAACAATGGAGCAACTTCATGTTAAATTCAACCCAGTCAGGGAGAAATATGTAAAACAAGGCACGATGTTCCCTCCCTCTATTTGCAACTGTTTAAACTCTGCATTGCCCATGTTGGTCCCACATGCAGAAAGCAAAGGAAATGACAGGAAGTCCCCCCCCCTTTTCCCTTCTGAAAGAATTCTGAAGCACAAACTTAAGCTCCCCCAAAGCATTGTGGTCCTTGTTGCTGTCCAAAGGCTTTATCTCTTCTAAACTAGCTGCAAAGTAGTGTCTATTCAAGGTGAAACTGTAAACTGTTAAACCTAATGTGTGGCTTTTGTAACATCAAGTGTTTCTAGAAGCTCAGAATATCCTGGAATGAATATATAAGACTTTTGACACTTCTTTTGGTAAAATGAAAAGGTAGAGATATGGCTTTGTTAAACGATATTATTAACTGTGCTGCAACAATTTGAATATGGGGAAGAGATTAAAAAGGATTTAGTATTTATAAAACCCATCTAGATATTCATTACATTCTTTACTCAAATAAGGTGATAAACTACCTTTAACAAAACTGTGCTGAAATAATCTGATATACAATAAAAACACAGCTATATAGAAGCTCTGAGAAAAGAGACAGTCCTAAGGACTAACCCTGCAAAACCCTTATTGAGACACATAGTGTCTTTGAAATATTGACATGAGTTAAAATTTTATTAGAGTGATCCTTATTATTTATTCTCAACCTGCTGATTTGCTGGAGGAATACAGACTAGTACCATAGAAAATGGAAATTTGACCCTTAGGGAAAATATCCTATAGATTTTATAGAGAGACTTTTCTACAGAAACGTTTACCCCATCCTATTAAATTTAATAGAGAATTAAATCCCTGTTAAATAATTCTCTAAGATTCTTTAAAAACTGTATTTAGTTTTCCCCCTATTAAATTCTATAGAACTTTTTTCCCTAAGAGAAAGGACATTGTTATGGGACTAGTGATCTGATATGAATAAGGGATGTGTGTGTAAACCACATCGAATAATAAAAATGTAACTTGCAATTTGATCCAAATAATTATTTGAAGGTTGAAACTTATTGAGGAAGGTGCTAGACTGACAGCACTAGAAAATGAAGTCCTCTGTTGATGGATAGAATCATAGAGCTGATGTAGTTACAGACATTGTTATCTTCCCCAGATTGCTCTTTAAAAGTTAGGGTATATCTACGTAATGGAAATGATGCCCACTATGGCAGTGCAGAATAGACTCAGCCTACACTGCCAAAAGGAGTTTTTCTGTTGGTGTTGGAACACCACCTTCCCCAGTGACAGGAGCTCCGTTGATGGAATACTTCTGTTGAAATAGTTGCATTGATACTGGGGGTTAACTCAGCATTGGTCATTGGTGTGTTTCCCCCGCCCCCCCAAACCCGACCAATATATCTATGTCTTTTAAGGATAAACCAGGTCTTAGAGGTTAGTTCATTCTCTTTGTCCATTCAGTCCTTAACCCTTTAGATTAGACTTCCAATTATTATTCTAGTGCCTAGAAATCTCAACTGAAATCAGGGCCACTTCTACTAAATGCTGTATAAATCCCTATTGGCAGATACTCCTTGTCCAAGGGTTTACAATCTAAAAAGACAGCTGAGTGGGGAACTGATTTGCCCAAGATCACACAGCAGATCAGTGGCAGAACCAGGATTAGAAACCAAATCTTCTAAATCTCAGTTCAGTACTCTATCCACAGGACCACCTTTTTGGTGGTGTGTATATCTGCTCACTAGGAATTAGAACATTGTGTCTGACTCCTTTCATACAGGCTCCTAAAGGATAAAGACTTTCAATCAGCACTGATCTGCCTTTGATTCAAACCAATAACTTAGAGGTGAAAAGGGCTTAAATTCCAGGGTGATAGGTACTTTGTAAATACTTAAAAAGATAGAAAGACTATTGCCAATTTCCCCAGGCTATCCAGTCCTTTCATGCTATAGAACCTACAAATATTTTGATCAGAAGTACTTAAAGATACAACTGAAATATTTGAGGCATAAAATAGTATACAGAATTCTAGGCTCAATATTCTTACCTTTTCTGACTGCGTTATTTATTCAGTATACTATATAAAATTATACAAAAATTAATTTACATGTCTGGTCCATGCCATTAGATTAGAGAATTCCTTGACATGCTCCTGCTGTAGAAATTTGGTGACAAACCAATAGTTTGAGTTTTGCTGTACAATTCTTTTGAAATTTAGATTTATTTCAAATCTACCCTTAATTCTCTTGTCATATCTAGTGCTTGAACAGACACAAATAAAACAAAAACATGATGGTGCATTTCTTCTCCCCATCTTTTTTTTTTTTTTTTTTTAATTGGCCCAAAAGAAATGGGAAAGCAATCAAAGGTGCATTGGAGATCTAGACCAGTGTAGGGTATGTTGCTGGCAGATGTGCTCTGTGCTGTAGGGATGGTTCACTGGATCAATGGATTTCTACCCTCAACCCCTTTAGTTGTTGAGAAACAGCAGCAAAAGGAGCAGAGGTTGACTTTGTCATTCATTACCTGGGTTGTTGCTGCTGCTACTCCAACCCAGGGTTCTCTCATGTGAAAAATGTTCGGAGTTATCTGCTCACAAATCAATCAGGAAGTAAAGGTGCCATTAGTGTTAGAATGGTGGAGACTAGAATAGGTAATTTTTTATTTATTTTAAGGAAAAGAGCAAGGCTTGTCTTTTACTTCCCTTCTTTGATCTTCCTTAATATCAATATCATTATAGACAGTGCAGGTAGCAATGCCTAAAGTTAAGGTTGCCTGACTTTTTCCAGTATAAGACCCTGTTTTCAGTTGTTTAAAGCTTTCCCAAACTTAAACCATTCTGGCAGAAATTTTTCTTGGCTTGGCTGTCTGCCTAAGACAGATTTTTTTTCCCCCTCCCAAAAAGTTTCTAAAATCTAAAATGATTCAGTCATTTCTGAGAGCAAGATTAGAGGAAAATACATTAATTTGCCCATATTGTAAAAAATTACAAGCATTTCATTGAGAAGCTTTGGCAACTCATACTTTGGAGCAAGAGCTTAAAATTTGGCAGTGGGTTAGGGTTAGGATCACCCTACTGTTAGGTGCCTCCGTTGTAAAGAGCTTTAGAAATCGATTGATGAAAAGTGCTATATAAGAGCTAGGTATCATAATTATTTATTATTTTACTGTCTCCATGAACATACGCCCAAATTTGGCCAAGTTATCAGTCTCTGAAGAAATCTCAGTTCACTCTACTAAGTAGAGACTTAGGGCTTGTCTTCACTACCCACCCGGATCGGTGGGTAGAAATCGATCTCTCGGGGATCGATTTATCGTGTCTCATCGGGACACGATAATCGATCCCCGAATTGACGCATGTACTCCACCAGCCCAGGTAGGAGTAAGCGCCGTCGACGGGGGAGCCATGGCGGTCAATTTGCCACCATCCTCACAGCGGGGTAAATTGGATCAGATACGTCAAATTCAGCTACGCTATTCCCGTAGCTGAATTTGCGTATCTGAAATCGATTCCCCCCCCCCCAGTAGTGTAGACGTAGCCTTAGTGTTCGGTGGCTACATTCTCTGAATATTTTTACTGCACAGTGGTGACCAGATTGAACATGAACCATCCCTACTGTGTGAGGGTTTCATCTCAGATCTGCAGGGGCTGAGCAGGATACTGGAACTGGAGCAAGAAGACTGTTTTCTGTTTTCAGTGCTCCCCCTGCTGGCACCCAGAGAATGCTGAAAAGAAGTATGAGGCAGCCTGACCTGAATGCAGAGGTATGATGAATGGTGCCGTACATAGGTGGGTGGGTGGGGAACTAGGAGTAGGAGATGTAGAGTGAGGGGTGGGAGCAGAAGCCTTGGAGAGGGAGACGATAGAAGCAGAGAAGATAGGAGCAGGGGTGAACAAAGGTGTGGGGTGGGGGAACAGACAGGAGTTGAGGGGAGAGCAGTAGTGAAGGGATAGAAGTGGAGAGGAAGAGAAGATGGACAAGGACTAGTGGTAGGGGGCAGCAGGGATGCGGTGTGGGGGAATGGACAGGAGTTGGGAGGGGATGATAGTGGGGAAGGGAGGGAACAGGAGTAGGAGCTGAAGAAACAGGGATTAGGAGCAGAAGGGAATTGGGAAAAGGTGGGTGGACAGAGGCAGAAGGGTCGGTAACTGTTACAGAACACTCCTATGATGTTGAACCCTATTCCTGAGTTTCAACATTCCTTTACTAGCTAGCAAATAGCTGTGAAACCCACTAGCAAAGGGACTCCTTCCCCTAAAGGCAGGTCCACATAGAAGATAACAACCTTCTATTGCTACCAGTTATTCTGTTAGCTCAAGTGATAGAGGACTGTTCTATGGGGATCAATATGATTCTATGTCATGTAATTTAATTTTTATGTTTTTAAAACAACTTAGATTTTTAATGTAATTTACTATGTTAAAGAATGTTAAGGTTGCAAAGTCAAGCCTTCAAAACTTGTGCCACCTTAATGCAAACTCCGTTGTGTGCAGTGGTGCTGGAACATTTTTAGTAGTGGGGATGCTGAAAGCCATTCCCCCTACCCCTGTCTGTCCCCCCTCCCCTTCCTAGCTGAGGCTGGGAGCAGGGGCTGTGTCTCTGGTAGGGGGGAGACCCGGACAGGGGTAAGGGGGTGGGCGTCGGGCCAGGAGCGGAGCCCCAGGCAGAGGCTGGCAGCTGGGACCCCACGTGCGGGGCCTGGAGCAGAGCCCCGTCTGTGGGGCTGTCTGCGGGGCCCCGGAGTGGAGGCCTGGGAGCGGGGGGTGGGGCTGGGCACGGAGCCAGGAGTGGGGTCCTGGGTGAGGGCCCTGGGCACAGGGATAGCAGCTGGGGTGTGGGGCCGGCAGCTGGGACCCGAGCCCCAGGTGCAGGTTGCGGAGTGGAGTGTGGGGCACAGGGCCAGTGGCTGGGGAGCGAGGTGGTGGCCGGGCCTGAGCCCGGGACGCAGGGCCAGGGAGTGGAGTCCCGGGCGGAGGGCTGAGAGCAAAGCCCCGGGCATGGAGCCAGCGGCTGGGGAGTGGGGCACTGGGTTGGCTCCCAGGACCCAAGCTGGGGAGTGGAGTCCCGGTAGGATGACCAGATGTCCCGATTTTATAAGGACAGTTCTGATTTTGGGGTCTTTTTCTTATATAGGCTCCTATTATCCACCCCCGACCCAATTTTTCATATTTGCTGTCTGGTCACCCTAAGTCCCGGATGCAGGGCCAGCGGCCCCTCATAAAACCTGGGGGGTGCTACAGCACCCCTACTTCCTGCACCTATGATTGTGTGTATGTATTATGATATGGTCTTCAATTATGTGATCACATACTATTTTTTTCCACAATTCATTCAGTGCACAGGACTGAGGGTGCTATGAAGATGAATCAGGGTTGTGTAAGGAAGGAGGCTGTTGTTTGTAGGATCCCTGCTTCATTTGTTGAAGGAGTGTAATGGAGTTGAAGGAGTGTGGGAAGTTGAAGGAGTGTAATGAATGAGGCAGAGAATTGCAGAAAGAAAAGGGATGGCATCCTGGTTAAGGCAGTCAAATGCTTGGATAACTGGATTTTATCCCTGCTTCTGCCAAAGTTCCTGTGTGATGCTGAGCAAGTCATGTAAATCAAACTTTTGAACGATGACCATTATGTGTTCCTTATTTTCTGGTGCCTAACTTGAGACATCTGGGATTTGCTTTGCAGAATTGCTGTGCACTCACAACTGCAACTAAGATCAATGGGAGCTCAATTCTGGACATGTGAGATGCTATAATGCTTCAGTTCTCTATGTGTAAAATGGGAATAATATCGCCTTGCCTCATAGAGGTGTTGTGAAGATACATTCATTAGTGTTTGTAAAGATCCAAGATACTATATCGAGAGTACCATAATTCTGCTCCAAAGAGTCACTGAACAAATGGAGGTCCGTATTTATTTTGTCTTATTGCCTTCAGATCAGTTTGTTAGTTTACATTAAAATTGGTTTTCTAATTCTCAGCCTGGGAAGTGAAAGACTAAAGATGCAAATGGAATTTACTTAAGAATTCTGTTGATGTGGAAGCCAGGCCAGAAGTCACCTCACTGACCAACAGAAGTGTTTGGCTCTACAGTGCTAGCAGGTGTGAAAATTGGGGGATAATAAAATATTCAACCAAATAATTAGATCTGATGCCGAGTATTCTCCAGGAGAAGCTCTGAGTAAGGAGGTGCCTGTTTGACATAGCAATAGGGCATATGAATTGTGCAACAAGGGAACAAAAATGCAATGGGCCTTTCTGTGGATTGCTGTTTTGGGATGTTTGAGAGGAAATGTCAGCAAAAAATGTCTGAACAGATGAGATTTAAAAATGGTGCTTGGGCATATAAAGTGTGTGTGTGGTTTTTTTTTTCTTCCCCAAGCACAAATTTCATTGGGATTATTATCCCATGGTTTTACTGGCCATTGTGCCAATTGGAATTATATGATATGAGGGCATAAGGGCTACTTCAGCTAGAAAGCAGGGCCAAAATACATATTCCTGCAATAGTCTGTAACACTAAGATCCCTCTACAGTGGAATTTTAACTCTAGGGACCTAGTCTAGGGTATTTCTTGAAGATGTAGTTTTGAAATACTGTAGTTTGGTCCTCATCCACACTGTGGGCCCAAACCTCATTAGAAAGCATTTTAGCAAGAACTGTCCTTTAACTGAGTTTAAGCATGGTCCTAAAATATATTTAAAGCCCAGGGCATATTAGGCCTAAAAGAACCATGTGTCGGAGTCTGTGTACTAACATATGTTGTACTCCTAAGCATTCACTTGACTGATATTCTGGTGTATGCTTTTTGGGTGGGTGGGGGAGGGGAGGGAAAGATGCATTTTCAGAATTAAGAGGCAATACAAATTAAGGGCCAGATTCCATATTAAAATCTACACCTCAGAAAAGCCTAGGCAAAGTCTGAAAAGTTGGCTTTTAGTTTGTACATGGCATGGATGGACTATTTAACTGTGATAGTTCTTGGACATGTGTACAAAGTTAAACTGATGGCCAAATTTAAGGTTAGGAAGTGATTTTCTTTCCAGGCCTTACCAGCAGGGACTCCGAGGTGTACTGGAGGGGATTTCAAAAGTCCTTTGTTAAAAATTCCACTATCAATTTGAAAGGCGAGTTAGGGATATTTTCTACCCTCTGATGAAGGCTCTTTCTCCATCCGGAAGAGAGCATCATCAAATCATGACTAAATCAACTCTGCCAGAGATGCCCTCATAAAAATACTTTTAAAAATTCAGTGGTGTTCTTTGGAATAGCTCAGGGTCCTCCAAATATCAGGTAATTAAAAATATGTCCCTGAAGGGGGGTGGGTGGGTAGAATATTGCCCTCCTCTCACAGAAAGATCTTTACACAACACCAAATTTTTATACAAGCGGAACACTATGCTATCAATATCAGGGCCGACGAGATGGGGGGAGGGAGCCGGTACAAATTACCGGGGCCCAGCGGTCTGGAAGGGGGCCCGGGGCCCGGCTTCCCCAGCTTCCATCCGCCCCTCCCCACTCCCCCCCCCCTCCCGTCGGCCCAGTTTAGCCAGTCCGCCCTTGCTGGGGGGCCCGAAAAATTTTTTCACCCGGGCCCGCTCTTGGCGGTCCTGATCAATATATGCAATGTACATTTCGGGAGCAAAGTACAGTAAAGATTGCCTCCTTCCTTGGTTATAATTATGGAGAGTTTTTTGTACCTAAAAGGTGATCATCAACTTGAAAATCGCACTTCCATCAGAAATGTTGTACTGTATCTACAAGTGCCAACTAAGACTACTTCTACATTTCGAGCTAGCAGTGTGCTTCCTAGCTCACGTAGACATACTTGTGCTAGTTCTCATCTGAGCTAGCACACTAAAATAGTAGTGTAGCCATGTAGCACAGGAAGCAGCAGTGGAGGCATGGGCTAGCCATCCCACATACAAACCCACCTGAACCCTGGGGTATATACTTCTGACTGCTATCCCATACTACTGCAGGAATGCTACTATTTTAGTGTGCTAGTTCAGATGAGAGCTATCATGAGTATATGTATGTGGTCTGGGAATCACACCTCCAGCTTACAGTGTAGATGTAGCTTAAGGTGACTATAACCAAAGAGGATTGGGGGGGGGGGAATCTCTTTCCTGCTCCCTTTTCTTGTTTTTCTTGGCTTTGTGCATTTGGAAGCATTTTGTATAAAATCAGTTTATACAAACTGTCTGATGGTCAGCTGCACTTCCTATCTGAACATGAACTAGCATCATGACATCATGCTCAGGTGCTACTCTGGGGAAAATTCATTTTCATAGTGTTCCCCAGGCCCTCAACATAACAGCAGTGACAAAGCTGAAACTGAAGATGCAGTAGGAGAGTAGCAGTTGGGGGGATGACTCAATCATGGGGTGAAAGCTCTGGGTTCCCCCTTTCCTTTGGAGCACTGAGAAGATATCAGTGTAAGGTGCAGGCAGGTACAACCTACACATAGTACACTTCCTGCAGTTGTGGATTGGAGCAGGGACTGTCTTTTGTTCTGTGTTTGTACAGTGCCTATCACAATGAGGTCCTGGCCCCTGACTAGGGCTTTTGTGCGCTCCTGCCATACAAATAATAAATACACCTCTACCTCGATATAACCCTGTCCTCAGGAGCCAAAAAATCTTACCGCATTATAGGTGAAACAACATTATATCGAACTTGCTTTGATCCGCCGGAGTGCGCAGCCCCACCCCCCTGGAGCGCTGTTTTACCAGGTTATATCCGAATTCGTGTTATATCGGGGTCACGTTATAGCGGGGTAGAGGTGTAGTACTAATAATAAATGAAAGGAAACCCTGGTGAATCACAGTCCTTCCAGTCTGTCATTTCTTTTGTTTGTTTGTGCAGAATTTGTTTTTATATTTGAATCTAGACAAAGTATTTACTAACTGTAAGGGCTCCTATGCAGACATTAAGGTTTCTTAGGTATATTATGAATGCATCTATCTACTGAGTTGTATTAATGCTTTTTTTTCCCTCTTACCTTTTTTTAAGGAAAAGACACAGATACATTGGGGCCATATTCATTTGCAACAAAGGTTCCTGTAAAATTTTCAGAAAATATGTCTTTTAGGTATTTGCCTCTAAAGAAAATAAAATAATAATTAAAACAACAACAAATAAACCCCTAAAGAAAATTAAAAAACAGACACTCCTTCTCCCTCACCTGCAGAATGGACCACACATCTGTTTCTGCAGTACTCTCTGCTCTCACTGCTTTGGGATCTGAAATCTGCTTCTTACAAGGCACTAGCCATAATTTTTTTAGCATTTTCAAATTAAACAGACATGTATGTTGCTTGGCATTAATAATATTCCATGAAAAATGCTAAGCTTATGCAGCAATAGTAATTCTGAATCTGATCGCTTGTTAACCTTCAAATGAGACACACCTTAGGCTTCTGGGCTTGTCTACACCACGCAGCTTTTAGCAACAAGGCTGTGTTGACACTGCCTTGTTGCTAAAAGTCAGCGTGTGTAAATGCTTTGTCAGTACTTTGTCAGCACTTTTGCCAACAAAATACTTCCAGCCCCGCGAGCAGCATTAGCTTTGTCGGCAGGACAAAGCCGCGTTCACACTGCCACTTGCGTCTGCAAAACTTTTGTCTTTCGCTTTTTTAAGTACCCGTGAAAGACAAAAGTTTTCTTGATAACTTTGCAGTGTAGACATACCCCACAGAAGGGAAAGTCTTTAAACAAATGATCATTATACTATAGTGAAATCTGTCTTGAATGATTATCTAAGGGAACAGCAAAAAAAATGTGCCTTGTTGAGATGATCTTTAATGTGGTTACTTAAGGCAGGGAGTTGCTTATTGCAGACTTTAGTTCAACTTTGATTCATATTTCCCAAGAAAAAAATCAGAGAATAATTGCGGAGTTTTTTATTCTTACTCCTAGTTTTTAGGGCTGCTAAGAATAAAAAATGATTAAATACTTTTACAATGATATGTTGTTTGTCTTGAGTATACCTGCGTGGCTACAAAGTAATTATTTTTTTTAAATGTATTTATTTAGGAAGTTTTAACAGGTTTACAAATCCTTACCCTGTAAATATCAGAAACAATACAATAATAATTACAACAGTGAGTACAAAATAACTGTTTTTAATAAACCTACTTTAAATCAATTAACTTCTACAGATTTCAGCTACTTTTCTAAATTGCAACTTCAAAGTTCTTAAATGCCGTTTTCTATTTAAGACATACCTCACCCACCTTGTCTCTCTAATATCCTGGAACCAGCCTGGCTACAACAACACTGCATATTTTCTGTTTAATTCGTCCTTTGTCTCTTCTGGATGTGGGCAGTCATTCGCAGATACAACTTTCAGTAGGGGAAGAGTTAGGATGTTCCTGGTGAATTTCTTGTGTAGACAGGAAGAGACTAAAGAGGAGAGAAGTCCATCGCTTCTCGGCTCTCTATGAGGTGAGGGGTGAAAACATTATCTGAGAGACAATTTCAGATGACTCTCTCAGGTTCTTTGCTTGTTTACAATTCTGACTTTGGAGACTAATTTGGTATGCAGATTTAATTGAAACCTTTAAGTATTGCTGCAAATTATCATAGGGAATATTTTTGTCATAAAGCAACATTGTAGTAACATATAGTCATTTAGTTTCCCTACTGAGTCAAGCATGGTGTACTCATATTAATATTTTGACCAAGGACTTTAAATCTATAAAAGTCTATGCCAGTCAATTTGAAATATTAACCCTTTCAAAATCCTGCAAACAGTTGCCACCTCTGCACCAAGGTGCTGTATGTATTTTACATATGAATCTTCTTCCCGGGTTGTTTTCCTTTAACCTGATGTTTTCCTTTAACCTCTTCCTCCTGACAAAAAGTGGATTGAATCTTTGGCTTTAGTCCTCTCGAATCAACTGCTGAACATCTCTCTTTTTTTTCCTGTTTGATTAATTTATTTAGCTGCTATGGGCAAGAAGGTTAGTCTTTTTACTGCTGACACAGCAGGAGAGGAGAAAATTGCAAAGGCAGAAGAGAGGTGTATGATATTTTTCACGTTGGTGACCTCTCTTCTCACTGAAAAGCAGAAGCTTCTCATTCCTTAAAAAGTATAAAGAAAGGAGGATCCAGGTTTAGATCTATCTAAAAAGAACATCTAAGAGAGAGGGCACAGGCAAAAACTGCAGTAGTAAAGCATTTAATTCCTTAAGAATTACTGAGTTCCGCTTACCCTTTGTTCTGTGTGTACGCATATGCTGTTAGGCTATGACTATACTACAGCCTATGTTGGCAAAACATATGTCGCTCAGGGGTGTAAATATTCCACCCCCCGAGCAACATAAGTTACACTGACATAAGCGTTTGTGTGCACAGCACTATGTCAGCGGGAGAGCTTCTCCCGCTGACATAGCTTCTGCTGCTTGCAGAGGTGGATTTTTTATACCGACAGGAGAGCTTTCTCCTGTTGGCATAGAGTGTCTTCACCAGATGTGCTGCAACAGCAGAGCTATATCACTACAGCTGCGCTGCTGCAGCGCTGTATGTATAGACGTAGCCTTGTTATGGAATGGGACAGTGCCTTAAAGGTAACATACTAAATAGCCTTGTTTAGTGAAATGAGTCAGATTGCCCACGCTTAATTTGGATAGTAGCAAAGGCATGGTAATAGCCTGGTAACAGCTCCCAAGCGGTGTAGGGGTTTTGTTAGCTGGTGTGGATATTTCCTGTTTCTAAATAATTATGGATACAGCCTCACCTTTTGTGTATCCAGTTCAAATGGATTCCAGGTAAGTAGTGACTGAAAGATGTTAACATCAGAGGCTTTGTCTATGCTAGACTGTTCTGGTTCATTTTGTTTTTTCCTTAAAATTGCTTACAGCTGTTAACACTGGGATGATCCACCAGTGATAGCAAGTGGCTACACTATTGTAGACTGCCCACCAGCAGCAGTCAGTGTTTTAACCTCCGGATTGTCTAGACCTGCTGGGAGCAACAGTGCTGAAGTGGTACTAATAGTAGCAATGGAAGAAATCTTAGGGGGGAGGGGAGTCTAGTGCAACAGAAGCTTACAACCTGCTGAGCCCTCCTGTGAAGTGCTAAGCTCCCTTAAAATTGATGAGAACTGAGCCAGTCAGGACTCTGTAATCAAGCTCCAGTGGCTTTTGGCACTAGTGGGTATCCATGTTAGCTGCCTCCATTGAGAGGCAAAAGATTGAATCAGCCTGGGCATTGAGCTAGATACTGCTAAAATGCCGTAGTGATGGGCACAATACAAGAGCATGAATAGAATTGGCTTTCACATATTTTAGGAGTTGAGGCATGGCAGGACGCATTGGCAGGGAAAAGTTTGTTTGTTTCTGGAAGGGGAAGGGTGGCATTTCTACTGTTACTGCTCATGCTGTACCTGTTCTATGGATGAAGGGCCCACTCAAAGGCCATTGAAATCAAT
>NC_048302.1:65129286-65184068 GCF_013100865.1 Trachemys scripta elegans | reverse complement strand
TGCATCTGAAGAAGTGAGGTTCTTACCCACGAAAGCTTATGCTCCCAATACTTCTGTTAGTCTTAAAGGTGCCACAGGACCCTCTGTTGCTTCATACTCCGAGAGTAGTTATTAATGGTTCCCAATCCTGCTGGAAAGGTATAACAAGTGGGGTTCCACCAGGGTCTGTTTTGGGACTAGCTCTGTTCAATATTTTCATCAGTGACTTAGATATTGGCATAGATAGTATGCTTATTAAGCTTGCAGATGATACCAAACTGGGAGGGATTGCAAATGCTTTGGAGGATAGGGTCATAATTCAAAATGATCTGGACAAATTGGAGAAATGGTCTGAGGTAAACAGGATGAAGTTTAACAAAGACAAATGCAAAGGGCTCCACTGAGGGAGGAACAGTCAGTTTCACACATACAGAATGGGAAGAGAGTGTCTAGGAAGGAGTACGGCAGAAAGGGATCTAGGGGTTATAGTGGACCACAAGCTAAATATGAGTCAACAGTGTGATGCTGTTGCAAAAAAAGCAAACATCATTCTGGAATGCATTAACAGGTGTGTTGTGAGCAAGACACGAGAAGTCATTCTTCTGCTCTGCTCTGCTCATGCCTCAGCTGGAGTATTATGTCCATTTCTGGGCACTGCATTTCAAGAAAGATGTGGAGAAATTGGAGAGAGTCCAGAGAAGAGCAACAAGAATGATTAAAGGTCTTGAGAACATGACCTATGAAGGAAGGCTGAAAGAAGTGGGTTTGTTTAGTTTGGAAAAGAGAAGACTGAGAGGGGACATGATAGCAGTTTTCAGGTGTTTAAAAGGGTGTCATGAGGAGGAGGGAGAAAACTTGTTCACCTTGGCCTCTAAGGATAGAACAAGAAGCAATGGGCTTAAACTGCAAGCTCTCTGATAAATGACATCAATAGAAATGTGGAAGTCAGTTGTTTATCGTGGTCAAAACAAAGTGACAAATTTCTTACGTGACTACCCTATCATAAAAGTATAAATACATTTTTTTTAGTATGTGACACTTCTCTTACTTCCATATAATGACATTTGGATGCATTTAAATCGTATTTCTCATCTGTGCCTCATTATGAAGTAAATCACTCATTTCAGACAGCTTTGTCTAACAAAACCAGTAAAATAGCATCATGTTGAATACAGGCACATTGGGCCAAATTCTCTGTGTGGAACTTAAATAAGTTACATCCCGAATGACTTTAGTCAGTTGAATCTTAGAGGATGGAGTTTGGAGCTTTTATTTTTAACTCTTTCAGTTAGGACTTTAGCATTTAAAATTGTACAACTTTGCCCATTTTGGGTTTCTGTAACTTGAGAGCATGGGTTATGCATGTTGCAACTTAGCATCATGGTTTGCACCATTCTACAAATAGCAGTGAATGTTCTTTCTAAAGAGTTCTTTTATGAAGACTCATTTGAAGCAGTGATGATTATACTGTGCAAACAAGGTCCATAACCTTAGCTCAATTCATAGATCCTAATATTTAAAACTGCTTTATTTAGTACATCTTCATTGGGCTGAGTCCAGAACAGTCCCCATAACTGATTGTTCTTCCAACAGGACAATAAATTTTTTAGAAATTGTTGGGTGCTAATGGATGAATAAGCCTCCAATAATTGGGATCTGAAGTAGTCAGCCAGGAAAGTATTAGTACATGTGCTACCCTATTATGGAATTACATAAGAATTAATTCACAGACTGAGATAAGATAAGGAAACCTGTGGATAAATTAAATTAGATTTTTGTCTCTTTTAAAATGCATTTCCTTTTGGGAGAGTATTTGTGCTGTATGCAAGAAAGAAAAGAGGAAGGTTGGAACACTAACTTGATTTTTATCTATTGTACTGTGTACCCAATGACAACTTGTAATGCATTGGCTTATTGTAATGGTCATGTGACATCACCAGTTTGTTTGAATGAGTGTTGAAACCAGGCCATAAACCCCTGAGAATCATTTGGAGTTGCCCTATCAGGTTTGTGATTAAGGACCAAACCAGTGCATTTTAGCATCCCTTTTCACTTTGCTAACACTACTGGCCTCACTCAGAAACCTGTGGAAAAACTAAATACCTTTTCCTGGGTGCCTTTAACAGGCAATATTTTCCCTGTTCACAAATGCTGAATCAGCATATAAAACAAGGGAAGACTTTACTGGGGACAAGTTGACGCAGTCTTCTGGGGGGAGAGGGGGGAGACACAGCAACTAACTAACTCTATATATCTAGAGAGAGAGATTGATATTAAAATGCCCACCCCCTGGGTATCTTTAGCAGTAGTCCTTTAGCTCAGTTCTCCACCTGCTGGTGTGAATGTCTGATTAAAAAATGTTTCTTTTAACACATTTATTCCTCCTGCCCTATATGCCACTCATATTTTGGTGTCAGTGGGTTGTGTAGTCCCAAAGTCCGGGAGTGCACTTGAACAGTCCCTTCTCCAGCCCCTGGGGGAAGTGCTGCTGTGCACACCTGATGCTTCCCCACCTCACCCAGGTATAGGAGTTCAGCTTTATTGTTGCTGGGTAGGGGTGCACTGACCTGAGTTGAGTAAACTCGGTTGCTACCCTCTGGGGCTTCAGAGAGTGCTTCCTCTTGCGAAGCTGCCTTGGGTAGGTGGTCATTAGTTGCTTCTGCATAGCCTTTTTGTAAAGTGGAATGAAAGGAGAACAATAGCATGTAGGGCTGTCTAAAGGGGGGGTGCAGTTTGTTCCAGGCCTCCTATTCGAGAGCCCCCCCAAACAAAGTGGTGTTGCAACCTGGCACATGGGGTTGAAGCACCACTCATGTTTGGCCTGTCCCCACCTAGGGATGAATGGCCAAATTTTGAATGGCGTTGAGACTCCATGCAGTAGTTGCAATGTCTGGAGTGGGGAGCCAGACCCAGCCCTGTGGGATAAGCGCCAGAGGGATGCACTGTCCCTCCAACCTGCCCCCCTGGGACGACTCAGTATTTTTGCCCCTGTGGTTTTCAGGTGTAGTGGGGCTTCAATTTCAGATTTTGCCCCAGGCTCCCAAAAACCTCTGTGCAGCCCTACCATTGAGCAGTCTTTGTTGCAAGGTACGAATCTCCTTCACTCTCTCAGTTCATTCCCGTTCCCCAACCAATTTGGAGCTCATGTATAGTTCCAGTGAATCCCGAAGTGTCACTTGGAGGATTTCTGGCTACAAAGCTTGCGCAAATAAACTTTGTAGTTGTATTTTCCTCTCACCATCAGTGAATGGTGGTTCGGAGCTCCTTCCTTATAGAGCTTCTGTCCATCTGGAGTTCTGGGTAAATAATAAAGCTGAGCAAAATTCAGAATTTCTTGCAGGGCAGTCACTCTGGCCAGACTACATCTCCCATGATGCACCATACATAACTTGGTCAGAGGGAAATCCACATTGTATTATGGGAGATGATGATGTCTTCCAGGGAGCTCAGCTCATACCAGAGAAACGGGCCCAAACTACAACTACCATAAGACAATACACTAATAAGGAAATGATGTTTAGTATATTTTTGAACTGATTCAAAACAAAAAATGCTAAAGAAATGTAGGGACTTTTTTGAAGCAACAGTTGGCAGCTCTTTTCCCTGTTCACCAGTGGATGGTTGCAGAGAACTCCTTTGTTCCTGCCCCTCTGTCTCTTCTCTCCCCTCTTCCCCCACCAGTAAACAGATGATGATAGTGAGCTTCCTATCTTGTATCAAAGACGGTGGGGGGTGGGGGAAGAAAAAAAAGAACCTCCATGGAAAAACAAGGATGTTTGCACTATGTCCAAAGGACCATTTATCTTGTAACCTATGCAGATATAGTTAAAAGGCATAGGATGCCAAAGTGGTTAAATAACTAAAACCTATAGCATACAAGTGCACAGACACATAATTGTACAGTCCATACTTGTTGGCAGGATCTTAATGTATGTGCATGTGTCTGCAAATATGTAATCGGATGATCCATTTTTTTTTCTGCCATGAAATCATGTTGCAGTGTTCATGCCAGAATTTGTCTGTCCTTCCAGGAATAGACATACATGTTCCTAGTCCTGTAGCACAGAGATAGGTGTTGAAGAATAGAACTGCCTCATATGAGATGCTCTCCAATTTGTCCATTGTACCCTGTACTTTCCAACTCCCACAAGTGTAATTCTGCAACATGCTTATCAATTTTATAAAGTATGTGTGGTCAGGGCTGGCTCCAGGGTTTTGGCCGCCTCAAGCAGCGCCCTCCCCCCCCCCAAAAAAAGCTGCGATCTGCAGCAGCAATTCGGTGTAAGGTCCTTCACTACGAGGGGGAGTGAGGGACCATCCGCCGAATAGCTGGACCTGCTGCCCCTCTCCGGAGTGGCCACCCCATGCACCAGCTTGCCAAGCTGGTTCCTGGAGCCGGCCCTGTGTGTGTGGTGCTCCCCAGGGATATTCAGAGTTGGAAGGCTCCTCACCACCACTTCCCTTTAGCATGAGGAAGTCTCATCTGTTCCTGCTGTGAGTCAGCTCCCTGAAACCAACAGCCTCTGTCAGCACAAGCAATTCCTTCCAGGTCTCATTCTTTCTGTACAGGTAGTAATAGGCACAGTCTAAACCCCAAACACTCAGCCTTCCCTGCAGTATCCAGCCCCTTATACTCTAAACACTCACAGAATACCAGGCCCACCGTCCCCAAAGGAACAGTACACATCAACTTGTAAGATTCAACTCAGGGCCAGCATTTTGCTTAACACCACAGCACTTAGATATATTTATAATGAAAACGAGTCCCCATTCTTTAATAAGCTTATTCTTAAGTGATTGTTTCCCATATTCTTACTCACTAAGGGTTACATATAAAACAAAATTATAACATGTTTTCTAGAGACTAAACTTAACTAACAAATTACTCTCTTGTCTAAAGAAGCTTCATCCAAATTTCTCTCCAGTGTTTTCAACCAAACCTGGCTGAGGCTCCTTTTTACTTCCTCAGTAAATGGTACATGGGTTTGCCCTTTGTCATCCCCTCCCAAATATACTCAAACCTTTGATATGCACCTCAGTATAAGGTTCTCTTCCACCACTGCTCTTCTCTTCTTGTTCTGAAGTTTTTTTACAATCTTTCATTTGTCTCCAGTTCAGATTCGTGATAGGGGATCCATTGTGAACAAGACAATTCTCAATTTACATGTAGAAGAACAGACATCTCCTGTTTGACAGAGAACCTGATTTTTTAATCTATGCTGGTGACCAATATCTTGGTATAGAATTTAAGAACATAATTTCAGTATCTCTGCACAACTCCTTACATAATATCTGTACGTATATTTCACCATATTATTCATGACCTGTGTGACACTGGCTTTTGAGCCCTCTGATATTAGCTGGTGAACTAAAATGTACATATTGGACTCAGGAGATAGCGCAAAGGGGTTACAGTAATCTATCTTCTCTGTTGGCATTAAGGGGTCCTTGGGTCACAATATATTTACCTTTTCACTACTTATCCCTATTTTTCACATATTCCACTATTGACTTGGCCATGCAGATCTGTGCATTTGTGGCCGTTTACTCTGCTTCTTAGCTCAAACATCAAAATGTTCTATTCTCTGAATAAAAAGACTATCACGGCAGCATAAGGTTAGCTGATTTGTTTTGCCTTGTCATTTTTCTTTTGACCCAATTATTTGGGTCAGATTTTTTTTAAATTCAAATGCAGTGCTGTCAGATTATTTCTGTGACTTGTTTGGCTGCTGCCATACCATGGCTATTTCTTGGCTCACCTTCTGCGAACACCCACAATCATCAACTTGTGCTTGATTTTTCCCCACCCTGCCCTCCAAGAATGGAAAAGGTTTGAGTTAGATGTAATTTTTGTACATGACAGAATTCCCACATGGTATCTAGGACTGGCTCTAGGCACCAGCAAACCAAGCACATGCTTGGGGCGGCACAATATTTTTGCTTGGGCAGTTGAGCTCTCGGAGCTTGGGGCGGCAAAAAACGTAGAGCCAGCCCTGATGGTATCACACAGATTTAAAAAATGTGTTGTCCACTAATTTGTATGCTTAGGTTTTACTTTCATCTACTTCAGGCTCTGTTGTTTTTCTGTTTCTCACTTTAATATTCTAGTGAATATTGATAGAAGGGGGGACTCAAGATGGAATTTATAGCAGACAGCCTACTTCTCTTGTGACAGACACTGGGACTCCTGAGTCCTGGCTGTGCAACTAACTTTTGTGTGGTCTTTACATAAGTCTCTGCTATAATCGCGCTCTGGTTTGGATATATTTTATCGATCTTCAGAATAGGCATTTGAAAGACAGATATTCTTATATCTATGTCAAACATAAGCATTATTTAATGATCTCTGAGGTGCCTGGATGAAAAGTGCCAATAGAGACAAGTTGACAAAACCTTAATGTGCTACTCAAAATTAATATAGCTATTAAATGTTTCCAATGGCAGAATGGAGTTCAAAATTGCCTGGTCAGAGTGCAGAGAATCCACGGATAGAGCCTAAATTCTGGCTTTTCACGAGACCATTCATTTCTCAATATTTGGCCACTTTTAACTGGGGGCGGGAGTGAGGCAGGGAAATCAAGCCCCTTTAAAGTGTTTCTGGCTGGGCATCAAAAATCACTAGTCAGTTTTGAAACTGTTGGATTAAGCACCCAGTCACTTATTGCTTCTATTTCAGACAGTAACGATGTAAATATCAGTGAATTGTTGCCTTTTATAAGCGCTACATAAAAATACTGAAATTCACATGCAGAAGAGAATTGGGTATCTTTCTAAAAAGGCACTGGTTATATTAAAGGTGATATACTGTATATGCTGGAATCAAGAGACATTATAAATACTGAGAATTAGTGCATAGCCCACCTAGTGGGCTGTAGGTTAGTGATCTCTTTTAGGGTTATGGGAGTAGGAAGAAGTGGGAAGTGGTCATGGAGTTGCTCCAAAGTTGCTCTTGAAGTTTTGATGCTGCAGTAACTTTGATGCCTGCAGCCCTGGTTGGCTGGAAGATTGAATTAACCTTGTCATGCCCTAAAGCAATGGATCTCAAACGTATTTGATTGCACCCCCTTCTTTGTGTCTGTTTACACCGCCCTTCCCACCACATAAGCACATGTACCAATTAAAAACAAAAATCAACATGCAACTCTCACTAAATATTAAAAACAGTAAGGCATTGATTCAAACAGAGCCAACAATCCATTCTAACGAGCAAAAACAAAACTGCAATGGTGGTCGATGCTTACAATTGTGCACCTAGTGTTGTAGCAAACTGATTTAGGTACAGATGGCAACTTTGTAAATCTGTCAAAATTCAGTGCCATCTAAGGAGCTGGTATGTCTATCTGGAGGAATTAGCCTTTCTAGTTATTTATTACTGTGGGTAAAATGTGCACAATGTTGTGGTTTTTCCCCCCCCCCTCCCCACCCCCAAAGTTTCTCATGCTCCCCCAGGGAGCTCTCCCTCCCCCTGCCCCATTTGAAAACCTCTGCTCCAAAGTTCACTTGCTCATGGCCATGCGGATATGTCTGAAGAGTTGAGATTGTGTATTGGGGTACCTGGAGTGTGAAATCAGGCTGAATCTGTTGTTTACTGGGATTGCTGTAGTACTAAGGAGGGAGTCAGATTTGCCCTTTGTTGATTTAATACATTTGGATGAGTATACTGACAAGATGAGTAATGGGCCTGGCACTTGATTTTTGCCTACCATGTTATATTTACTATCCTACCATGTGCTATGGTCTCTTTTGGTGGGCCCTCAAACCTGGATGTGCATTTATTTATATAATACATTAAATTTCTTGTTGTAGTGACGACTGCTTGTAAACCCGTTTTTGTAAATTCTGTCTGCTGACATCTGGTATGAGTCCTCTGATCAGATCCCCATCAAAATAAATTAAGCCAAACAATCTTTAACAAGGCCCTTCTAGTCGATGCATTAAACGGTTGCATTTTATGTGCCACAACTTGCTGGTTTTTGCTTCGACTTGCTTGATGCTAGTATGTGTATACTAATTTAAAACGTTGATGCAGTAGGTATTCTTTAGTATTAAGTGATTTCACTTATGCAATCACACTTACTATAATGAACCAACATTTGGCCTTGTGGCAGATTTGAATTCTATACCAACTTAGAATTTTCCCTGCACTATAAATATTTTTCATCATTACCTATCAATCCCTGTAAGTTGTAGTAATGTGGGTTTGATAGCAATGTCTTTCCTCTTACCAGATCTCTGACTTTTAAAAATGGAATTTAAAATGAGAATAATTGGCTTGAGACATTTTTATACAGAGACTCTAGTATGGTATCTTCTAATGTATATCCTATTATTGTGTTCTTAGTAGTGCTTCCTAATGTGGAATTCTCTTTGAACTACTAAATATATAATATTTCCATGTCTCTGCTTTGCCTTCAGGTACTCATAGCTACTTAAATCAAGGCACCTAGGGTAGGATTTTCCAAAGCACCCAATTACTTAAAAGCATGCATTCTTTTGAAAGTCTCCTGGGATTTATCTTCCTAAATTAGTCGTATTAACTCTCCATTTGACTTGGATATCTAAGTCACTTAAGTATTTTTGAAAATCCCACACTGAAACTCAGTAGGTATGTAAACATAGTATATGCTATTTTAAAAAATCACGTGTGAACTGTATCAGTATTTGTAGAGTATCTATTAAACTCAGTTCTGTCCCACTACAGAGTAGGCTAAGTTTTAAAGCCTCGGAAGGATTTCCTGTGGACTTTCCATTGATTGTTTCAAAATCCTGGTAAGGAATCTGCTGGGGATGTTCCTAAAACATTGGTTACCATTACTGATGCACTCGAAATAAGAATCTGAAAATTGTTGTTTTTTTTGCTAATTGTAATATCAATGTGCTGAAAGACCAATAGGAAGATTTCAATTTTGGACATGGTAATACCATACACTGTTTGCTTTCTCAGATAATAGAGTGGTATCTAAATTTGTTTTTCCCCAAATCTGTTTTATTTCATTACAAATGGCTTCTTCTCCTAAACAGTGTCTAGCCCTAAAGATGGGGCACCCAAGCCAGTGGCTGTGGCATTTTCACGGTGAGAGGAATAGCAGATGCTAAATCTTAGCCTCTCTCCAGTGATATCTGCTGGTTTGAAAGCTGATGGGAGACTGTGATGTGATGGAAGGAGCATTCACTTAGAATGTCAGTTGAGGACTGGGTTGGGCTGGAAAACAAGGGTTGTAGTAGTTTCTTGTAGGATGATGTATATATTTTTTAAATAGTTGGTCCCACTCCAGTTGAAGTGATGTCGTCAATATGCGGGACCAGACATGATGCAAGCAAGCTACATTTGTAATCCATTCCCTGTTATCACTTTATGGAATGATGGTGAGGGTCAGGAAAATTTCTTATTGTGCAGTTACTTTTTGCAGCTGCATTTGAATCTTCTCACTGGTCCATCTACCTGCTGAGAGAGTGCTGAATTTGTGTGTCTGGACTAATAATTCAATTAGCAGAAACCCAGTTAGCAGATAAGGATATAGTATCATTTTTGTGTTCATCTGTCTACTTGACTTAGACACAAAATACTGGCAACTTTTCTAAAATCTCTAGCTGTCTTTTCTTAACGTATTGATTTCTAGAAACCTGTCACATGCATTTTAATGAGCAGTTTCCCTGCATGTGTCTTTGTATACCAGCATCTGAAAAAACAGATATTTTGTCAAGTCCAATTTGACAGTTTTGTGTTGATTTCCTTTCCGCCTCTCTTGTGCTTATTTTGTATTCTAGGCTTTCAATAGTTTTCACTATCACACTTCCTTTTCCCCCTCTGTCCTCTTCCCCCTCCCCCAGTACTTTCTCTTCTCAGCAGTCTGCACAATGACACGGCACAAGCTCCATCTTTATTTCCCCACCTTCTCTTCTCTGCAGTCTGCATAATGACACAACCTAAGCCTGTTTTCCCAGATTGCTGAAGTCCTTTCCCTGTTGTTTTTATATGGCGGTTACTAATAATATTGGACAGATTTCTACTTTCTTCTGTTTTCATTCCTCAAAATTAATTCCTCGAGTGGTTATTTTTGAGATGTTAAAGCTAGTTAGCTTCTGAACTGGAGTCTAAACATGTTTGCTTTATAGTGTTGTTGGGGTGTGCGTGGGGGGGGGGGTTGTGGTGTGTTTTTTGTTTAAAAAAAAAAAGTTATCTGTGGAGATGCGTATTAATATTCCAATTTCTTTGCTAAGAAATTGTTCCCTGTTTGTTTTCCCTATGTCTTTTGTGCAGCAATATAGCTATTCCTACTGTACCTTTAGCTTTCCAGACCCTTGGGCAAAAACCTACTGTCCCTTATTGCAAGTACTGCAATTTGGCTGTGCAGGGTTGTCGAACATACGGCACATGGATTTAATCTTTCTTTGTGACATTTTCTGTTCTGTTCCTCCACCCACATAGCATGCCTTTTTAAAGACATTCTTAAGCCTTCTATAATGCAGCTAACTTAAGTTGCAACTTTGTTTCTGGACCAGTTTGAATTTGTCAATTATATAATGTCTATCACAGTTCTCTAATTTTCTGATTATGGATAGGCAGGGTATTACTGCTGTACTAGCTAACTTAATTATATTAAATCACAATTTCATAGAATCTTGGATCTGGTAATCCACAGAGATAGACTTTAATTCTGTGTGTTTTCAAATGGCTTCAAAATCAGTCACAGGACCAATGGTATAAATTATGACTGTTCACAGAGTATTTGCTGTAATGGTTTCAGTGGAAAGAGGTGGTATAGGGAGCTGTTCATCTCTTGAGATGCCAAATGTAAGGAGATATGCAAGTCCAAAGTTCAGATAAAGGATGTAAATGTATTTTCAAACGAAAATTTGTGGCTTGTACTGTTCTTTAGTATATTCATAGTGTGTCGGAAAATGCATATTAATGGAATACCAGAAGAAATCCATACATGTTCTACTGGCCTTCTGACCTAATAGCAAATGGCAGAAATTTCTCTTGTTGGCTTTTGGCCACTTCTTAAATCAGTACCCATCACCCCCTTATACAATTTAATCCTTTGTCATCGTTCCTTTTGTATCTGTAGAAACTCTTCCTCCAGCTGGAAGCCACTTCCTTGGAGGACTTCAAAGGTTCAGCTTCTTGGTATATCTGCAGGACAAGACATTCTATCAACAGGGGAATCAGGTCCTTTTAGTGTAATTCCCACTAAAATGACACCTAGGACAATTTATGCCTTTGGTGCATATGTGTTTCCTCTTGAGCTCAATGGGAGTCATATGCATCCAAGGGCAAAATTTAGCTCCTACTTGTTACCAGGCACAAGAATCCTGAATAGGGCTCACAACCCAGTTCTCTCATGCTTATTTCTTAGGCAACTAGTTTAGTTTGCCGTGCTTTCCTTTCCCTGCTTTGGTGTGCTTAATTATTTCATAATAATGAGAAATTAAACCCAATTCCCTTTCTGGCTTGTGATCCTAGAACGTGGTGAGATTTATTTGAAAGATTTTAATATCTTAAGGACAGATTATTTTAAAGAAGCAATTTATTATTCATTACAATAAAATGCTGACAGAACTGTAGGCAATGATGCCTCCATCCTCACCACAATTGACTGCTGGAATTCAATCACTTGTTTACAAATGCAATAAATCATCCACAGCATCAACAGTAATCATAACCTAGAGATACTTTTTGACATTTAAGGTTAAACTTGAAGGATAAAGGAGGCTTCTTCACTTGGAATGCCGTTCAAAGGTGTACACGCTACATACCATTTTAACCTTCTGGTGTTACATGAGCAGCTTCTCCACTGAACAGATTCTGTGGCATTGTTTTAACCAGTGTTAAAAATGCTAAGTACTCCCTTCCTTGTAATTTTCATTATAAATAATGTTGTGGTTAGCTGATATGACTTGAGTATTAGAATCTATGTGGCAGTAAATTAGCTTATCATTTTGGGCAAAATGGTAACTTGTCCTATGTGCCTGCATGGGGAAGAAAGGGGGTTGTGTACAATACGACCTACTGCCTGTCTATGGGCTATCTAGACTGCCTATGTATGGATAGTAGGTTCCATGGGGCTGCTATTTCATTATAACCATGTAGGGGGTAAGAAGTGGGAGGAGTCTTAGTTTTGCGCACTCCCCCCTGCCCCAAGTGTTCTGGCCAATATAGCTGAGCTGGCAGTGGGAGGAGAAATATTCTGTGTTTGATAAAAGGATGGCATAGATGACTTCTCCCTTGGAACAAAGGGGTGGGGATGTAGAACCAGGGAAAACTTGTTGTGATCTATGGGTCTCCTACCCGGCCAGATCCACAGGTTCCTGGATCATCATGGTCCATCCTCCACCCAATGGCTTATTGGGATCAGGTAGAACTGGGACAACTAGAAGTCTAGCTTAGATGGACAATCCATCCCTGGGCTCCAATTGATGGAACACCAGAGGTCCTGACTTGCCTGCTTCCCCTACTTAAGCCAAAAGAGAAACAGGAAGTCATCCATTCAACTGGGCTCCACACTGTTTCAGACTACTCACCCAGTGTTACTTGCTCTTGTCTCCTGATCCTGACCTCCTAGTTCCCTGACTCAGCCTGATTTCTGGTACAGTGGAGTCGCATCTTAGGCCGGGGTTAGGTTCTAAAGTCAGCGCGTAAGGCGAAAATCGCGTATAGTCAAAATTACCCTTGAAAATTCCTTAAATCGCCTATAAAGCACAGTATACTGTACATGGTTTTGGGTATACAACCCTGTACAGTAACATGTATAATGTATACAGTAATGTACAGTATATAATAGAGTACATTTGCAAAATACAATTTTACAGTATTGTATTTTTATTTACATGGGGTAATTACAGGGGTAATTACTGTACAGGGGGTCGTTAGGGCTTGATGTTGAGGTGGTGACAGTGTGTGGGTGACAGAGGGTGAGTCGTAGACGAAGTGGTTGGCTCTGGTTCAGCTTGAGAAGTTGATTGCCTAGGCTCATCTGCTGCTTGCTGTATTTTGATGATCGGCAACTGTCGCTGTTGTCTCTTGAGCTGCTCAAACATTTCTTGATACGGTCTCAAATCGTCCGTAATACTATGTGTGATTTTGAGGCTTTGTTCCATAGAGGGATCGTATTCGGAAATTAAATCATTCAAGTGTTTCGCTGCTTGGAACACTTCAGCAAATTTATGAAGATTCCAACTTGCTGTCTTCCAGCCATAAGTTTAATGCCTTTTCAGTCTTCACTAAAGTCTTATCACGCACCTGGCTCGTCACCTTAGCAGTTATTGGAGCATTTGATGCCATGGCTTGACGAATGTCTGTCTCTTGACTCTTGGTGGTATGGATGCTAAATTCATTGCGGCCATATTTACGTGCCACGTTGGAGACTGACATACCGTCCCTCAATAAGTCCAACACAGCCAATTTTTCCTCCAGCGTTGGAACAGATCGCTGTTTCTTCAGTTAGCACCAGATGAAGTAGTTGTCTTGCATTTAGGGGCCATGTTGTCCGAAAAATATGTATCTTTAAACACTAGAATCGCACTCAGCGCGGCGAGATGCTCACACTGAGAGGCACGTGGGAACTGAGATCGACTGAGGGAACAGCAGATTCACGTCTCCTATCTCACCCTCACTCCGGGTCATATGCTCATTGGGTGGAAGCGCCCGCACTATTTACAGTTATCTTGTTGCTTTTCTTTTTTTTTTGCCAAGCGCAGGTAGTTGAATTCGCGTAAGTTAAATGTGAGTATGATGCGACTTGCCTCTATCTGACTCTTGATTGTTGACCACCTGGTTTTGAACCCTGGCTGATGTGGGTACCCAGACCACAGCCCTATGCTAACTACTAGGCCTGGCCTCCTATGTCCTAACCCTGACAGAACTGAGATTCTCCTATAGACTTTAAGGCTGGAAGGGACAGTCACATGTGACAGGGTCAGGCCAGATGGCTACAAGAGAGTGGTCAAAGATAGATACATTAGTTCCAGGTTAATCAGGTCCCTTTTCCCTGGGTAAGATAACAGGGACTATTCCAGAACACTCAGGAACTTTCTAGAACTAATTAAGGCAGGCAGGCTAATTAGGACACCTGTAGCCAATTGGGAAGCTGCTAGAATTAATTAAAGCTAATCAGGACACCTGGTTTAAAAAGCTCTCACTCCAGTTAGTGAGGTGTGCGTAAGGAGCTGGTAGTGAGAGGATGTGCTGTTGGAGGACTGAGGAGTACAAGCATTAACTGACATCAGGAAGAAGGTCCTGTGGTGAGGACAAAGAAGGTGTTGGGAGGAGGCCATGGGGAAGTAGCCCAGGGAATTGTAGCTGTTGCACAACTGTTCAAGAAGGCATTCTAGACAGCTGCAGTTCACAGGGCCCTGGGCTGGAAACTGGGGTAGATGGCAGGCCCAGGTTCCCCCCCCCCCCAAAACTCCCAACTTCCCCCTTCCCCCCCATACTGGCCAGTGATAAGGTTATCTGAGTGAACAGCAGATTTGAGCTACCCCTCCCCCCCCCCCACACGCACACTGCTCCCTTTGGGAGGCTGTTCCTCTGACAGTTAGAAATCTTTGTCTAATTTCTAGCTTAAACTTGTTGATGGGCCAGTTTATATCCATTTTTCTTGTGCCAGCATTGGGCCTTAACTTAAATAACTCCTCTCTTTCCCTGATGTTTTATCCCTCTGATGTATTTATAGTGAGCAAGACCAATCCTTAAGGAATTCTACTAGTGATCTTCTTCCAGCCTGACAGCTCACCTTTGAGTATGACCTGTTGTAGTCTCCCCTTTTATCAATTCATTACCCACCTTTTGATTGCTGTATTAAACCCCATCCTCTCCAATTTAACTAGTATCCGCCCCAAATCTCCCCTCCCCTCCCCTCTAGCTAATGCCCTGAGCCCTGGTGCATGTGCCCCCCTGCTGAAGCTGGGAGAGGAGCCATGGGGAGTCCTGAGCCCCGGCGCCCCCCACAAAGCTGAAACCCCGAGCCCCAGTGCTCCTTCCAGGTCTAAAGCACTGAGCCCTGGTGCTCCCACAGGGCAGAAGTCCTGATTCTGAGCCCTCAGGGCTGGCTCCAGGCACCACAGAGGAAGCACGTGCCTGGGATGGCATATGCTAAGGGCCGGCATTCCATCCATTCTTGGGGTGGCACAGTCCAGGTGGTGCATTTGTTTATTTTATTTTATTTTATTTTTTGCTTGGGACGGCAATAATGTTTTTTTAAAAAAAAAGAGCCGGCCCTGGGAGCCCTCTTCTTCAGCGTTACAGAACACGTCAGAGTTAGACAACCTTCATTCCTGAGGTCAGTAACTCCTGAGGTTCTACTATACTTTCTCTTTAAAAATTACTCTCCTTTTATGAATGTCCAGAGACTATACTAAGAGAGAGGCTCTCTTTCTGCTCCATACTTAAGAGAACAAAACCAAAGAAATCTTCTGTTATGACGCTTTCAATTGGTTAAGGTAGTATAGCATGTGATGTCAGACACTGTAATGTAGGCATTGTGGTACAGCCAGTAGATTTAGGATTAGATGTTTTGTCCTTGATAGACATTCCACTCTGTATTCTTAAGTCAATGCCAGACTTGGTCCCATAGTTCAATTCCCAGAATATATAATAAAGGCTTAACATCATAGCCACTGACAACTTGGAATGTATGAAATGCTAAATTGATACCCTAAACTGGTGTATTTGTGTCATAGGCCATATAGAAGTAGGAGTAACGGAAAATTGCAATAGAAAATTTTAAATCCTAGTTCTAGAGTTGTTGTTTTGTTGAAAATCGAAGAATACTGAAGTTTTTGAAGCATGAGTAACTGATTATCTTTCAAGTGTTGCAAGTATAGACTTCAGTTGGCTGTTCAAATGCCTTTAGCCTTCAATTTTTGCTTAAAAGGAATTTTAAGTTTGGTTTTTTTTAAGTTTAAAATATGCACTTACAAATGTTTTTGGATGAAGACGTACTGTAAAGAGAGTAGATTTGGGTTCGATCAGTCTGCAGGTTCATTTGAATAAATTTATCCACAGTTGGTTCTCTAGTGACTGTGTCTAGGAAGTGTTTAACTTGTAGATTCATTTTGGGGGGAAAAATTAATCTAAACTGTTCGAAAATTGTTCGGGGTTATACTTTGGAGATTTACCAATGGTAGAGAGTCCTTTTGGCATCCCATCTTGGAAAGCTGCCACCCTCATGTGCTGCAGAGGAATTGAGTAGCTCACATATTCAAAAACTCAGTTTGAATTTTGACGTTCTACCAAGCTACCTGATTGCCTTTTCCCATTTTTGTAGACTGTTCCCTAAGATAGGATGTTGTCTGATCTCCAGTGGGAGCAAAGTGTCTTTGTTATAAATCAGGTTGGAATGGAGAAAAAGAGCAATATGATGCTTCAGTGCTCTGCCATGTGGGGGTGTTTGGCTTTTCTGTAAAATGTAACCAGTTCCAAAAATGTCAAATTACAGCTGTTCAGTTATAAAACTTCCAGGAAGAGAAGTAAACGCCTCAACAAGCTGATTATTGGTTTCTTTCCGTGCCATGTAAAACTCAAGCATTTTCTATCTGGGACCCTTGCCCCTCCCCCTTTTAATGCTAAATAGGTATAAATAGTAGAATTGGAAGAAAGTACAGCATTTAGGGAAGGATTATTAATGTTTTTCAAGTAAACGCAGTTAAGTGTAGATAATGGTAAGTTGTTGCCTCTTGAAAGACATGATCTAAAGTGTGCAGATGAGGTTGCATATTTAGTGTTGGTTTATCTCAATTGAGTGAGAATTGTACCCCTATATTCTCAAATCCCCCAGGCCATCAAAAATCTAATTAATTAGAGATTCTCACTGGAACCATTCTTAAGAGCATTACCTCTGACTTGGGCATATTTACACAGAAACCAGACACGGTGCTTTAAGCACTGAGATTTCTTTAAGATATCGAAAAAAGGTTTCTATTTCACTAAGATCAAGCAGGTGTCATCTGCAAAAAGAGCAGGTTTTTTTTAATCATAGACTGTGGTTCTCCAGTCTCTGCAGCATCTCTGATAGCCGTTGCAAGCAGCTCAATGGATAGAGCAAATAGAAAAGGTGATAAAGACTACTTTTACCCTGTGCCTCCATTTAGGAAGAAAAAATGGTTTGTGATCAGAGACTAAGTGTAGACCTACCCTGAGTCTACAAGTTTTGGCTTTGCTTAAAACAAAGAAGTGTTGGTTTGTTTTATTTTCTATCGTTTCTTTTTAATTTTTTTTAAAACCATTTGGTTGGGCCATTGGTTTGAAAGCATTCAGCTGCCTTTATTTCCCAATTAAAGGGGGGGGGGGGGAGAGAGTGTGTGGTGCACATGAGAGAGCTGTTTGTGTCATAGAGGTAATGCTGGAAAATTGCCCCATAATTTCTTATATATCAGCTTTTGTTTCTCAGGCAGCACCAATACATAGTTGCTTGAAGACATTTTAGGGGTTCTTCCCCTCAAAAACAATTGCTCTTGGTTTGTATCATATATTTAGGTAATGGTCTCCATTTTATGTATTTCTAAGAGGCCTGACCAGTACTTAATGAAGTTGAAATTTAATGAGGGCTGGCTCAGGCAAAGCATGTGCAAATACTGCTCTGTTGCCATTTATTTCAGGTATGCTATGTTCACTGATCGAACAAAATATTTTTTTAGTGTATTCTAGGAGAATCTTCATCTACATTTCTGGTCTCTGATTTTAACCAGATATAAACTGGTATGTGATTTGGAAATAGATATCACCTGATATCAGTCGAAGAAGTGAAGACACTGCAGCAAAGATCTTTCGCCAAAATCACATTAACCTAATGGAGGGATCATGAAGTTTGGAATGGGAAGTGAGGAGTGATTTTTTTTTTTTTTTTTTTTTTTTTTTTTTTTTTAAAATAATCTTTCATCAAAAGCACTTCAAAGTGGTTGATCTTTTTTGCCAGAGATACTTTGGTTGGAAGTTTTAAGTACACCTGTAAAAAAAACAAAAACAAAGAAGTTTTAAGTTAGATATGCCTACCTACAGAGATCTTTCAGCAGTAAGAGCCAAATTCTGACTTTTTTGTGTGCCAAAAATCTGCTTTTCAAATTTCAGTGAAATTCAGTGCACTTCCCCCCCCCCCCCCCCCCGAGTTGTAGGTACTATAAACTATAGCACATGTGGAACCCACTGAATATGGGACCTAACAATATAGTTTCTTCCACCAGGAATGATTGTTCTAGTACTCTGAATCTTTGAGATCTGTCGGTTACCAGCTTCTTTTCCAGTTCATGACCTCTTTCCCAAGACTCCTGCCTTTCATCTCTGCCATGTTCTAAGCGTGAAAAAATATTCTCATATAATACCAAATTCTCTGGCTCAAGTAATGCCAAAACAAGTTCTTGACACTGAACCTTGGGACAGGTTTGTTTTGTGGGGAGGAGTAGGTTGTGGGGTAAGTGCCAAGATCGAAAAGTAGGTAGAGTTTTCTCAGGGGGAGGTCTTTAAACTCCCTGAAGTCCATTGTGTTCTCACCAACAGGCCCATATAGGGGTGAAGAACAGGAGCATAACCAATGGAACTGCAAATACATGGATCAACAAAACAAACCTGTTCTCTGAGTGGGAGCAGCGCTGGCTGCAACAAGATTGCTGTTGTCGTGGGCTGTTTGGCAGGGAGTATTTTGTCCCATTGAACCTACAGAATATCTTTTTACATCTATTTGGGTTTTGTGCAGGAAGGAGGGATTGGCCTATAGTGAGTTTGTACATATTTTGACGCCACCCAATATGGCTACGGGTATTACGCTCTTTTTCTCCTGCCTCGTCAGATGTAAAAGGAGTTGGGATTTTGCTTGTTTTACTGCTTTACCAGGATTCAGGAATAACTGAATGTCGAGGACTGTACCCAAGTGTAAAATAGGTCAGTGTGAGTTTTGGTCTTCTGCTTTGTCATAAGGTAACTTGAAATTTGGCCCTATATATTCAGTTGAATTCAAAATGAAAATTGATTTGATACAAACCGAGGACCTATGGTATCCAAATGCAAAGAAATTACTTTCATATGCTAGCTATCAATATATGAATGCACAAATATCACTTTTCCCTTTTTATGCTGTGATTCTATATACAAAACATGACTTAGTCCTTTAGTGAAGGACTCAAAATGTATTGTCAGGCTGTTAGACCAAGCACTAAGCTTTGCTATGTTTAATTTATGTTACTAATTAATAATGTTCATGTGTAACTAATGTATACCAATTGCATGTCTCTTTTGATTATTTATTCTTCAAATTATTTGATTCCTAGCCAGGGATCAGATCCCCTGGGTACCATTAAGCATATGTTAAAACAAAATGTTATCACCCCAGGGGGTGGAGGGTGAGAAAATTTCAAAAATGATTTAATTTCATGCACAAAACCTGAATTTTCTTTTTGGCATAGCTTAATTCTGCATGAATGTTCATTTGTGGTGAAGTTCTACTCTTAAAACATGCATGTTTTTTATGCCCTTTCCACAAAAGAGGGAAGATGAGAACAGTGTATCTGAGGGCGATTTTAACTGCATTTCCATGTGTTCAGAGGTTAGGGTTTCTTATAAGTTTAACAGTAATTGTGAATTTCCTGGGTTGCCAACTTTTTTTTTTTTTTTTTTTAATACTTCCACTTTTTAAAAAAAGTCTCATGGCACAAAACCTTAACTTCACATTCAAGGAGTTTTTTGTCTGGAAATTAAATTAGAGCTGTCCAAAAATTTTTGTCTAGAAAATGTTTTTTACTGGAAAACGTTAATTCAGGTCAACCAAAATATTTAATGAATTTGTGTCGATTGTGGGAAATTGTTTTGATGTGAAACAAAACAAATCAGAAATGACTGATTTGTTTTGGCACCGAGAACAAAATATTTTTTATTTTTGTTCAGGCTATATTCACAACGGGATTTAGGTGACGTTCACAAAATTGAAGAGGAGGTGCTGATGGTGGTTACAGTGCCACCAACCCACCCCCCTTTAGCCATTAGCCCAGTGTTTGGAGCACTCACCAGAGATGAGGGGAAACCAAAGACCAAATCTTGGTCTTCCCCCTCCCAGGCAAAGGAGTACCCCAAACCACCAAGCTACAGGCTATTCTAAGGTGGGTCTCTTTGTCATGTTGATGCTGTTCCAGTCTATATAAATACTTAAATATTCATTGGAGTGGGAGCTTAAGTTTCCCACATCCTAGCTGAGTGCTCTAACCACCAGAATCTAGAGTAATTCTTTGTTTCTCTGGTCCAGTGACTATTCAAGTATTTTATACATGGTAGATAAGCTTCAACAACCCTTAACTTCCTTAACTTTTATTTAAAAGGTTGAAAATGCCTCAAGGAAATGTTTAGTTCAACCCCAAAAATTGTGTTTGGGGAATTTTTTTTCAATTTCACCAAATATTCAGTTTTAATTTGATCTGAACAGAATTATTTTCCTATTTAGAAGTTCCAGCAAAACAAAATATGCAATGTAGATGTACCTTGTTGGTCCTAGGACATTAGAGAGACAAGGTGGGTGAGGTAATATCTTTTATTGGACCAACTTCTGTTTGGTGAGACAGACTGATCTCAAAAACCTCTCACACCAACAGAAGCTGGTCCGATAAAAGATATTACCTCACCCATCTTGTCACAGCAAACCAAAGAACAGTTATTCACACAGCTCTATAGAGGATCAATATATGATAACATTAACTGTGAAAAAGGTAATACATGAAGGCTGAAGACCATCTCAGTCTCCCCGCCCCACCCACCATTGCTTTCAAGTTCTTTCCCTGCACACTTAGGAGTCAAAAATAATGCTGCATGGAAGGTTAGGAACTCGTTTGCATGTGCTAGTTATGCTGCTAATATATTCCAGCCTTGCAGAGTTCTACTTGTCCACTTTGCTTATTAAATTAGTATGTTGTGTATATAAATTGTTGAGATGAGTAAACCCCTCCCCCCTGCCCCATGCTAAATGATGGGCTGACATTCTCAGGACAATTCTGCAAGGGTGACTTGACTTATACACACACTCTCCCCCCCCCCCCCCCCGCCCATCACACCTATTTTATACTGTTGCAAATCCACTCATTTCTATTATTTTATATATTATTTGAATTACATTATTACATTGGAGTGCCATTGTGCTAGGCTCTGTATAAACAAACACAGTACAGTCCTATTTATCCAAAGCAGCTGGGGACATCTGAAAGTTTCAGATAACTGGGCACTGGCTAAATGGAAGTGCTATTAACTAACATGGGGAGGGACTAAGGGTGGCAGAATGAAAGTAGTCATATTCCTATTTTATAGATAGGGACTCAGGAACCAAGACATGACATATATTTCCTAAGGTCATGCAGGAAATGAATGGTAGTCAAGATTTTTACCCAGATCTCCTGAATCCCAGTTCAGTGCCTTAATCCTAATACCATGCTTAGTCTCTGACCATGGAGTTACTTCAGATTCACATCAGTGCAAGCAGAAAGGAAATCAGATCCACAATGTCTTACATTCTGATATTGGATAACTAAATATGTTGCCTTGAGTTTAAAAGATAAGGGCATCTGGGGCACCCTGAATGTTAGGAGAGGAAATATGAAACATAGGGAATTGAGTGCTTGTAATATACTCTCAGTCCCATCAATGAAATATATTTTTAAAGGAATTGTTGCACAAAATGTGGGAGAAACCATTAATAACAGCCAATCTAATTTAAAACAATGTTTTATTTTCAGCCTTGAATGGTTTTTTCAGAAGGAGTTGCTCTTAGCCTCAGTGCATTCCTTTAAGTATCATGTAAATACTCAAATTCAGATTCTCTGCCAGGATTTGTTCTGAGAAAATAAGAATGATGACATGGAGGTGGATGGTGCGCATTCAATGACATCAGGGAAATCCTCCAAGGAAAGATCAGCAACACAACTTGTGCGAATCTTTTTAACTAAACTGTGCTTCCAATGATGCTATATTGCAGCGAAACATGGTCCCTGACAAAGACTAAAGAACATCAACTGTCTGTCACACAGAGGGCAATGGAACGAACATTTTTGGGCATTTCACTCTGCGATCACATCCCCAATGAAATAATTAGGCAGTAGACTGGAGTGCGAGATGTTGAAAGCAGGCTCAGCAAAATGCGGTGGGCAGGACATGTGGCCCGACTCAGTGACAACAGGTGGACTGCAGCTATCACTGAGTGGTATCCGCAAGAACTGAAACGGCCACGCAGTTGGCCTCCAGAGAGGTGGGATGATTTCCTCACAAGGAGATATGAACAAGGATGGTGAAGGATGGCCAGAGTGAGAGAAGTTTGGTAGACATGTTGTGATCAGCTCAGTCTTAACTGATGAAGGACTGACAGTCTACGCAGACATGGTGGTAGTGCCAGAAACACTGAATTGGGTGCTTCAGTTTACTGTATGTTTTCCTGTTCAGGAACAGAATGAACATTTTGCATCCTAAGGTGCAAATATTTTGCAATATTCTCCAACTGCCTTCACTGCAGTTGGAGAATAACAGCCAAGTCTTGGCAGCACAGACTATGGTATGGGTTGAGTACACAAGTTCATGTCCTGAGTTCCAGGCAGCCTTATAGAGCCTGTGCTGAAGCTCATGCTGCATGTCTTCACAGCTATTTTTAGCCATGCTAGTTAGATTAAAACTAGCACCAGAGTGCAATTACACCTCATTGCCTTGTAGTAATACCCAAAGTTGATTATTGGTTGCCTATTCATAATTATTTAGAATAGTAAAAATGCTGAATGGAAGGATTCCTGTCTCCATACAACTGCCTTACACTGCCCTAATCATACACTTAATATTCTTAAGCATGTGTAGTATTGGCTAGATGGTTGATTACTCTTAATTTCTTGTTATGGTAAATGTAACTGTACAGAAGTTGCTGGGAGGAAGCTTTTTGTGTGTGACTAGTTATGTGAATTTAAATGCTCTGTAACTGTATTTAACAGCTGTGGGTGTTAAAGTTTTGTGTGTGTGTACGCCTGCTGAGAAGAATAAAAAAAGGCATTAAAAATTATCTTTACCTGTTTGTAGAGGAGCCACTAAATATGTGTGAGCCCAGCTGTTTGTGGAGATGAAATTTCATTTAACAGTCTGTCAACTGATAATGGAATACTTCAAATGCTCTGCAGCTCTAAATTGATTAGAGTCCTCTAATAAAGAGGGATGATCTTTATTTCAATTCAGATATATTCCCCTATTAAGTCTAGTTGTTTACCTAAAAAACTTAGCATTTCTAGCCATGTCATTTTATGTAAAGCTCTGTTCTAAAAGTGATAACTTTTCAAGGCAGTATATGCTCTCCAGCAAATTGCTTGAAAGTGTATATTTTAAATCTAAATGTATTTTTAAACTACCATATAACCAGGGCCCGTGCTACCACTAAGGCAAACTAGGTGGTTGCCTAGAGTGCCAAGATTTGGGGACACCAAAAAGCAGTGCCCCCAATTTTTATTTATTTATTACAGCGTTCCTGGGCTGGGTTGCCGGCGGTGCACTGACATGTGCGGCTCAGACTCCCTCTCCCAGCACCCTTCTCCTGCCTCCCAGGCTTGCGGCGCCAATCAGCTGTTTGGTGCCGCAAGCCTGGGAGGGGAGGAGAACTAGAGTGGGGGGCGGCGTGCTCGAGGAGGAGGCGGAGCAGAGGTGAGCAGGGGTGGGGAGCTGCCGCACGGCTCCCTGGGGTGGGGGGAGAGCTGCTGAGGGGGAGGGGGCGCAAGGTCCAAGTTTCGCCTAAAGCATGAAACTTCCTTGCACAGGCCCTGCATATAACAGTGACAGTTGAGGAAAAACTGACCTTTTTCTGTTTACAGCTCTCCATAAATGATTATTCATTGATCCATTTTTGCTTTGTAAAAGCTTTTATTTCCCATTTCTCTGATACTTAACTCTTTTAGTTGTGCAAGGCTGAAGGTCTGGCTTGTCTATATACAAACTATTGAATCTTTGAAAGCTCTTTGATAGAAGCTCTGCCAGGGGAAAGTCATTACATTTTAATTGCCAGGAGTACTGAAACATTACCTTGATTCTTACTGAGAAGTGTTGTTGAGTAGTGTAAAAAAACAAAACAAACCAAGAAACAGTGGATCAATTTTCCAGATCAATGGGGTACTGCACTTGGTTGGAGTTATTCAGTTTTATTTGCAGGGCCACATTTCATTTAAATCTTAGGATTTAAATTCATGGAGGTCAAGTCCATTAATGGCTATTAGCCAGGATGGGTAAGGAATGGTGTCCCTAGCCTCTGTTTGTCAGAGGATGGAGATGGATGGCAGGAGAGAGATCACTTGATCATTACCTGTTAGGTATCCCAGAGGGAGTGAACCTGGCATTGGTCACTGTCGGTAGAAGGATACTGGGCTAGAGGGACCTTTGGTCTGACCCAGTATGGCCATTCTTATGATGTTTCTAAATTTGGTGTACCAGAGGGTTGTATAATCTACTTACAGGTGCAACTGCAGAACAAATTGCTAAAGCGTTCTCATTAAGAGAATGATTTACCATTACTTTTATACTTTCATATGAAAGACATTTTTATTAATGTTTTGTCTATCAAACTGAAAATCCAATGATTTAAAAGAAATGGCAAAACTAAAAAAAATCATAGTTCTGTTTGTGTCCTGCTGGTTCTATTGCCAGTGAACAGAGAAGGCAGAGCCATGTTTCCTTTTCTTACTTGCTTCTCTGTTGTTCATCAGAATAACAATAAGGTCTGAAACTTGATCTTGGAGGGGAAAACCTGCTGTGGTGATTTTATGTGGCCACCTATATGGGCTAAAGGGGTCTTATTCACTTCTAACCTTACCAATGGCATGAAAATGATCAATTAAAAAGATGAATAAATGATTGTATCTGCAAGCATGCTTGTACCATAAAGGTTTCAATACTAACTAAGCTATCTTAAACAGTGAATCTTGTATGAGGGGGAAAGCAAGTAAACTATGCTCTTGTCCTTTGAATAAGCATCTTCTTTTTTTTTTTTTTTTGATAAATGAAGCTTCACTTGCTTCATTTTCTAGTTGTAAGCATCGATAGTGTATTTTTTTTTACGTTTGAGTAGTTTAAATTTTAAAAAGGTAGATGAAAAGCTTTTTTCTTTCAAGAGGCCCTATGAGGTCTGTAAGTGTGTAATTATTCACTTTTTACTTTTGCCATCTATAACATAGGCCTGAGAGTCTCTTACTTGTTCACAAGCCATAAGTAGTCAATAATACTGACCTTAGCGTTTGAAAGTTCTGGCTCCCGTTATTTGGTGGTCTTGTGATAAGGCTATTGGATCATAGCCCGTCTTTCCTGTGGAAACAGGGCTACCTTGAATGCAATATTGAAAATGGAAAATGCCATTAGTAAAGTGATTGTTTTTCTATATGATGCCTTTGAGAAAGTATAGTTGGCTGTAGGTAATAATTGATGCAGCTTAGAAGGGTTACTTAAATATAGTGAGATACAGTCTTGCCACTTTTTGGTTAAGTTTAATTAAGCAAGCCTTAAGTTGCCTAAATATATTGTATTGGAATGTCATTCTATTTGGCTTGGCAAAAGGCAGTTATGCCATGTTGGTCCTCTTGCTCCTAGCATTTACAGAGCGAATACTAGGGTGACTTATCCAAAGCCCATTGTAGAGTCTTTCCACAGACTTTAATGAGCTTTGGAATAACTCCCAAATGAAACCGTGAAAACAAAACATACCTACTGCAAAAAAATTTTCAGCATATGTCCAAGACATGCGTGAATTGTCCTTTTGAAATATTCCAAACATTCTGCAAATGACTTTTTGTTAATAAGTTTAAAATCTAATTGGAATTTATGATTTGAAATAAAACTAGATCCAAACCAAACATTTTACTGAATTTCTCACTCCTAAAGTACTCTTATTGTACATACCCATACTTTTAGAAAGTCTCTCTAAATGTTAAATCATACACATCTTACACAAGTGGTTACAATAGTAATAGTAATTTACCCATTGTACAGGGCTGTGAACTTCTGTCATTATGTACATAGTTAAATACTCCCAAGTAAATAAGAATCCTTGACCTAAAAAGGCACAATAGAACAAGCACATAGCACCAAGTTTTATTATTCGCAAGAATCCATCATGAAAGAGGAGATGGAAGGAAATTAGTGAACAGTCTGTTTTTTTTCAAATGTAAGTGGCAGAATGAAGGAGAGCATGAAGTTAGGCATGGCGAAGGAGATAGATGAAGGAATTGAGAGAAGCTTGGAAAGCGCAAAGAGAACAGGAGATGATGTGGAGGGAAATGAGTTAGAATACTCATACAGAGCCTTGACAGAAGAAGAGCAGCTTGAATTCTATATGGAAAGTTAATGTAAACCAGAGAGAGAACATGTAAAGGTGTGAGAGATGGACACACCACTGGTGAGTGGAGGGAGAAAATCTTTGAGGCAGTGTTTTGGATAGACCAGAGGAAGGAGAGCAGGAAGATGGTGGTGGTTGTGACAGCAGGTGCCAAAAGGATGTATGGGCCAGAATTGTAGCAGCGGGAATGGAGTGAGAAGATGAGGAAAGAAGTGACAGGAGAGGGACTTAAGGGAAGCATGCATCTAGAGATAAAAGGAAAGGCATAATCAAAGATGACCCACAGTTTGTGAGTTTGGGTGACACTGACAGGAAGGATGGTGAAGTTGTCCACAGTGATAGAAGAGAAGGAAGAGCTTGGATGGAAATATTTAAGATCCCAAATGAATATTTCATGGTTACACAGTGAAGATAATTCTCTGGATTTTATTTTTGGCATTATTGCCTGTGGGGAAAACTGTGCTGAAAAAAATTCATACTACTCAGTTGTCTATCTTTCTGCACTCCCAATTGGTCTAGACAAGTAACCATTATGAAGGGTTGTGATTCACTACAGTATAATTGAGTGGATTTGCTCTTTTAAACTTATTTTCAGACCACTCTGTGATGGGTTACCCCCGACTCCAGGGTGCCACCTGATGTACTGGGGTACCACTGGGCCAGACACTCATGCCGCCTCCAGCACTCTCACAGGTAGGAACACACCCAGCTGCAGAAAGACACTGAAATCAGCACTGCATGGGAAGGCTAAGAGAGTTGGCACTAAAGTGCACACCCCCTCTGGAGTGTAAACCCTAAATTGTATCGTCTTGCACTGGACAGAGAACTATGCAATGTAAGCTCATGAAATCCACCCCCTCCCTCAATGTAGAGGAAGATATGCACAGTTTAACACACTAGATAAGCAAGATATAAATTATCACTCAGGGTGAGAATTTGCGAAACAGGCTGGCAGACTCATAAGGCACAAGTAACCTGGGAAACCCAAGGCATTCATACACAGTCCTTCTAGCCTGGGATGATCAATTCCTACAGTTCAGTCCTTGCCCCTCAGGTGTTTCCAGGTGTGCTGTTGCAGGGACAGTGAGGTCCTTTCATGACATCGTTGTCCCCCTTTTATACTTTCTTCCCACTTGCTGGAAAGTTCTTTTGCTGTGACCTGGGTCAAACAGTTCCCAATGTGTAGTGTTATCTCGGAGAGGTTTCTATTGTACACAGTTCTTGGGTTAATCCTTGGCTTTGTGTGCATTTCCTCAATAAGCCATTAACATTGTTGGACCTTTTTACTGTTGTATCTGAAAGGCTGCTTGTGGGTGTTTTCAACCTCACAACAGATTTCAGTAACACATACACAGCCTAACTTCACATATGACAATAATACATACAATCCAATGAGATAGTAATGTCTAGCAGATCAAGACTTTTAAAATGATACCTCGTAAGACCTACCTTGCACAAAACACATCTTAATAACATGTTAGTGGTGAATATTGTGGTGCCAGGGTATATCACACTCAATCACTGGGCATCCTGGGTTCTGCTACCAATTGAAGTTTTTTTTTTTCCCCCTCTTGAAATAACTATATTGGCCAATTAATAGTAAATGTATGTGTCTAGGTAATAATGGGCTCAGAGTTAAATCTGAGAGAATACAGATTTATGTGGTTCATGTACAATACAGTGAGAACGAGTGTCTTGAACTAGCAAAACTGGCCCGTTAGTGCTCCGTAGATCACTTTTCCATGCAGCTAGAAACTGTTTTCATTCTATCAGTGACTCTTCTCTGTACCAGATTTCATTTGGCCACTGTGCACTAGTCCTCAAGTTGTATTCAAATGTATATAGAAATCATTGTAAACTCACATTGTGGAGGTGCGTCTTTCATATTTGTTTTAGTGACATCACTGTCAACACTAGCACATCAATCTTACACATACGTGTCAGCAAACTATTGTTAATGTAAGGGACAAGGTTATCAAACAGAACGCAGTCTTGGATCAAAACTTTTTTTAAACACAGCTCCTTCCAGGGGATGAAGCTTGGACACTTTGAAGAGAGCCAGGTCATGGTCAAAAAGAGTGTGAGAAGAATAATTGTTTTTAATTAAGTAAAAAAGTCCTATAAAATTGGCTGCATTATATTTTTCCATATTAATCACTTAACTCAAAACATGAGGACACTGTATCTTGTGTGTTGAAGCCAACGAGTGCGATGTCACATCTTACTCCAAGGTTGGGATTGTTACTTTGTTTACATAATGTGCTTCATTTGTTTTAGGCCCAATTAAGAAGTGGCAACTCTGCAAGTGTTAAGTTAAAATATCTAGATTACAAATTTTAAACATATGCAGATAAGCTTGATGCCCTCTGTGAAATGAATGCTGGAAGCTGCAGGCCTTTAAATTTCTCCCAGAATATGCTGGAAACTGTAATACAAGACAATGGAACCTTAACAAAGAAAATGCAAAACATCTGAGAAGCTTTAGAGGTTACAACTAGAGAAAAGCTAAGCTTTGAGAGAAAGCTGTACATGTTAAAAAATAACATTAGAGCTAAGAACTTGAGGGTACTGGGTTTGCAGTCCTCATCTTAGCGTAGGCATAAAGTGCCTCAGGTGGCATGTGACCAGGATTTATCACTGAATTTGGTCTGCTGGTTGGATCATTAGCTTCCCTGGCCTGGATCGGGTACTGATGGGAAGTTCAATGTGAACGTTGATCTGTCTGTCCCCCCTGGGTTTGCAGTGAAGAAATGGACAGCTCAGATGCAATTAATTAAGTTTAAATTCTGTAACCCTTACTCCATGCTGAACAACACACACTGAGGCCTTGTCTACACTACGAGAGTAGTTCGATTTTACTTAAATCGAATATTTGGAATCGATATTGCAAAGTCGAACGTGTGTGTCCACACTAAGGACAGTAATTCGACTTTGTGAGTCCACACTAACGGGGAAAGCGTCGACATTGGAAGCGGTGCACTGTGGGCAGCTATCCCACAGTTCCCGCAGTCCCCGCTGCCCATTGGAATTCTGGGTCGAGCCAGCAATGCCTTCTGGGTAAAAAAATGTGTCGAGGGTGCTTTTGGGTAACTGTCGTCATCCATCCATCACTCACTCCCGCCCTCCCTCCCTCCCTGAAAGCGCCGGCGGGAAATCATTTCGCGCACTTTTCAAGTCATTGACAGCGCGGACGCCACAGCACTGTGAGCATGGAGCCCGCTGCAACCATCGCTGCAGTTGTGGCCACTCTCAACGCCTCGCAGCTTATCATACAGGTTGCCCTGAGGCAGATGCAGAAAAGTCAGGCGAGGAGGCTACGTCAACGCGGTGATGGCCTGAAGTCTGAGAGTAGCACAGACCTCTCAGAAAGCAGGGGACCCAGCGCCGAGGACATCACGGTGGCAATGGGTCATGTTGATGCCGTGGAACGGCGATTCTGGGCCCGGGAAACAAGCACTGAGTGGTGGGACCGCATAGTGCTGCAGGTCTGGGATGAATCACAGTGGCTGCGAAACTTCCGCATGCGGAAGGGAACTTTCCTTGAACTTTGTGAGTTGCTGTCCCCTGCCCTGAAGCGCAATGACACCCGGATGCGACCAGCCCTGACTGTCCAGAAGCGAGTGGCCATAGCCCTCTGGAAGCTTGCAACGCCTGACTGCTACCGGTCAGTCGCGAGCCAGTTTGGGGTGGGCAAATCTACCGTGGGGGTTGTTGTGATGCAAGTAGCCAAGGCAATCGTTGATGTACTGCTGCCAAAGGTAGTGACCCTGGGAAACGTGGAGGCGATCATAGATGGCTTCGCAGCGATGGGATTCCCAAACTGCGGTGGGGCCATAGATGGAACTCACATCCCTATCCTGGCACCGGACCACCAGGCCAGCCAGTACATTAACCGAAAGGGCTACTTTTCCATGGTGCTGCAAGCACTGGTGGACCACAGGGGACGTTTTACCAACATCTACGTGGGATGGCCGGGCAAGGTTCATGACGCTCGTGTTTTCAGGAACTCTGGTCTGTTTAGACGGCTGCAGCAAGGTATTTACTTCCCGGACCACAAAATAACTGTTGGGGATGTGGAGATGCCTATAGTCATCCTCGGGGACCCAGCCTACCCGCTAATGCCCTGGCTCATGAAGCCCTATACAGGTGCCCTGGACACTGAAAAAGAACTCTTCAACTACCGGCTGAGCAAGTGCAGAATGGTGGTGGAGTGTGCTTTTGGACGTCTCAAGGGGAGATGGAGAAGCTTGCTGACTCGCTGTGATCTCAGCGAAACCAATATCCCCATTGTTATAGCAGCTTGCTGTGTGCTCCACAATCTCTGTGAGAGCAAGGGGGAGACCTTTATGGCGGGGTGGGAGGTTGAGGAAATTAGCCTGGCTGCTGATTACTCACAGCCAGACAGCCGGGCGATGAGAAGAGACCAGCGGGAAGCGCTGTGCATCCGGGAGGCTTTGAAAGCAAAGTTCCTGAGTGAGCAGGGTAACCTGTGACTTTCTAATTTTGTGTACAGAGAAGCCTTCACCCCACTTCCAACACACGTTTCAAAATAAAAATAGTTCAACTTTGTTAAAGCACACCGTTTTCTTTAATACTGTTTTCGCGGGAATTTTTAAAAACTGGGACGCAGACTGTGGTGCGGAGCGGGTGTAGTGTAGTCGCGCGAATGCAGCTTCTAAACTCAAGGACTGACAGGCTCCGCTGCGGTGGGATGGTTCTTTCAACGGAGCCTGTCACCCCTCCTGATAGGGACTGTGTGTATGGGGGGTCTATGTGACTTTGTGGCAGGGGTGGGACGGTTACAGATCCCCTGCTGTGTGGCTCTGTGATCCTGCCTAAGGACCGCCGCTTAAGATCTCTAACTGCCCTCCCCTGCCACAAAGTCACAGAGCAACCCACCCCCCACCACATAACATGAAAAGAACCTCCCAGACTAACCAGGGTAAGTAGTCACTGCATCACTGCACTATGTATGTGCCTTGCTGCTGTGCCTGCCCCCGACTATGTACCCTGCCAAAGGTGACTGTCCTGTCCAATTACCAACACCCTTTCCCCCCCTCCTCCAAAAGAACATGATGGAAACAGTAGTTAACAGAAACATATTTTTTATTATCAACTACACATGGGACTGGGAAGTGAAACTTGGACGGGGGCTTGTGTCAGGCGGGAAGGAAAGTACTTGTCAAACTTTGGGGAATGAGAGCCTTCTGCTGCTCGAGCTCTCTGCAGGGGTGGAGTGAGAGTTAGCAGGGACTCTGCCGCCTCTCCTTCTGTGCACTTTGGGTGAAGGGAGTATGGGACTTGGTGGCGGGGGAGGGCGGTTAGAGATGGACTGCAGCGGGGCTCTGTCCTCCTGCCTCCGTTCCTGCAGAACATCCACAAGGCGCCGGAGCGTGTCCGTTTGCTCCCTCAGTAGTCCAAGCAGGGTTTGAGTCGCCTGCTGGTCTTCCTGACGCCACCTCTCCTCCCGATCCATGTTTGCTTGGTGCATTCGGGTCAAGTTTTCCCGCCACTGGGTCTGCTGTGCTGCCTGGGCTCGGGAGCAGGCTATAAGCTCTGAGAACATGTCCTCCCGTGTCCTCTTCTTCTTATGCCTAATCCTCCCTAGCCTCTGGGAGTGTGATGACAGGCTAGGTTGTGAGACAGTCGCAGATGGGGCTGTGGGAATGGGAAAAAGGGAGTGAATTCCTCAGAAAGCTAAATGTACTTGTGAACAAAGAACATAGTCTTTCTCTGTGAACAGGACCATGCACAGCACCTATCACATGCGCACTCAGCACAAGGTCGAATTCTCGGCCTTCGCATTCAGTGTCTGGGGTTTTGCAGAGCACTTTCGAGAACCCTGTCAGGACAACGGAATTGCTCTTGCACGCAGACATGGTAAGCCGTAGATTCGTGGCAGCTTAAAACTTTAATATTAGCAATGGCCTCATTTCACATTGAAATCAATGTCGGTCCCTGCTGCCAGCAATCCGGCAAGCAGGAAGTCTGCTCCTGTCCCACACCCTCGCGGCTGTCCCCGGGAACGATCCCTTTCGGCTGACCCTCTCCCGCCTCCACCGCGTGGCTGCAAACCAGCGGTTACAGTTCTGTAAAGGAACGGTAAAGCAGTCCCAACACTAACATTCCCCTACCTCATTCAAAGCAGGTCGTCATGAGCGACATCACCCTCATGAGGATCTCTGAGAGCGACAGACAGAGAATGCTCCGGGAAAGCCTTCAAAGACCAGGGCCGTATGCCGCCATGCTGTGCCAAGCAATGATTCCGGAGTACTTGCTAGTCTCGTGGCGCGGCAACGTGTCCTACAACGGAGGACCCAATAAGGCCGCTCTCCCCAAGAACCTAATGCAGCGGATTTCAAATTACCTGCAGGAGAGCTTCCTTGAGATGTCCCCGGAGGATTTCTGCTCCATCCCCGGACATATAGACCGCATCTTACTGTAGCTGCAGTAGCAGGGACTAAACAGTAGAGCGGCTTGGGCAGGACAATCATGCAAAACCGGACATTGCTAGATTTTTTTCAAATAGTTGCACTGCCCATGACTGAACCGTTAAGTTAATCAAACTAATCATGAGAAACCCATTTTTTAAATTGTTAATAATCATGTTCTGTTACAAAAAATGTTTAGATGTTTACAACACTTACTGGATGATCCTTCACCAGATTCTGTGTCCGGGGTAACGGCTGGGGAGGGTTGGTAGGGGATCTCTGTAAGGGTGATGAAGAGATCCTGGCTGTCGGGGAAATCAGCGTTGTGAGCGCTGTCGACTGCCTCGTCCTCCTCATCTCCTTCCTCATCTTCCCCGTCCGCTAACATGTCCGAGGATCCGGCCGTGGACACTATCCCATCCTCAGAGTCCACAGTCAGTGGTGGGGTAGTGGTGGCGGCCGCACCGAGGATGGAATGCAGTGCCTCGTAGAAACGGGATGTCTGGGGATGGGATCCGGAGCGTCCGTTTGCCTCTTTGGTCTTCTGGTAGCCTTGCCTCAGCTCCTTGATTTTCACGCGGCACTGCGTTACATCCCGGCTGTATCCTCTCTCTGCCATGTCTTTAGAGATCTTCTCATAGATCTTTGCATTCCGTCTTTTGGATCGCAGCTCGGAAAGCACGGACTCATCGCCCCACACAGCGATGAGATCCAAGACTTCCCGATCAGTCCATGCTGGGGCCCTCTTTCTATTCTGAGATTGCACTGCCATCAGTGCTGGAGAGCTCTGCATCGTTGCCAGTGCTGCTGAGCTCGCCACGATGTCCAGACAGGAAATGAGATTCAAACTGGCCAGACAGGAAAAGGAATTCCAATTCAAATTTTCCCGGGGCTTTTCCTGTGTGGCAGTTCAGAACATCCGAGCTCTTACTGCTGTCCAGAGCGTCAACAGAGTGGTGCACTGTGGGATAGCTCCTGGAGCTATTAGCGTCGATTTCCATCCACACCTAGCCTAATTCGACATGGCCATGTCGAATTTAGCGCTACTCCCCTCGTCGGGGAGGAGTACAGAAGTCGAATTAAAGAGACCTCTATGTCGAACTAAATACCTTCGCGGTGTGGACGGGTGCAGGGTTAATTCGATGTAACGGCGCTAACTTCGACATAAACGTCTAGTGTAGACCAGGCCTCAGATGCTAGTTGACTTCGGGGAGACAGTATTGTGGTGTCACTTTTCTAATATTCTGCTCCTGCTTAAAAAGTTCTCATGGCCTAAAGCAATATAAATGGCATAATAGGGATAGTCCTACATTTTCCTTTCAGAAGTCCCTAGTAATAGCTTACAAATATTTATAAGATGGACAGTTTATAATAAGTAGAAGCACCAATTTAAACTAAAAACAAAGGAAGGAGAAGTGTTAATAGGCTTCAAGCCAGAGTTAGGGACAATAAGCTTGGTATTACCCACTTTGTCTCTGCTTATGCTTTCTTTTGTTCTTTATTCCTTGGGCATGTTAAGTCATACAATCCAGCAATTCCAAAGCTAAAGGAGTGTTTGTGAAACCCCCTACTATACTACTGGCTAGAGAAATATAGTGTATGTTTAGCAATAGGAAACTGTATTTATTAGGATTAAGCAACTGAAGTGACAACTGGAATAAGGCAAGTGTATTATGTCCCCCACTATTGTATGTACTGGTCATTGAAGGCCAAGACTATAACACATTTCAAAAAAGAACTAAAGTTCATGGAGGATAGGTCCATCAATGGCTATTAGCCAGGATGGACAGGGATGCAAAACCATGCTCTCAAGTGTCCCTAGCCTCTCTTTGCCAGAAGCTAGGAATGGTCTGCAGGGGATGGATTACTTGATCACTTGATGAGGGGCGAGGAATAGCTCAGTGGTTTGAGCATTGACCTGATAAACCTAGGGTTGTGAGTTCAATCCTTGTGGGGGCCACTTAAGGATCTGCAGCAAAATCAGTACTTGGTCCTGCTAGTGAAGGCAGGGGGCTGGACTCAATGACCTTTTGGCGTCCCTTCCAGCTCTATGAGATAGGTATATCTCCATATATTTATATTTATTTTTTACCTGTTCTGTTCATTCCCTCTGAAGCACCTGGCACTGGTCACTGTCAGAAGACCGGATACTAGGCTAGATGGACCATTGGTCTCACCCGGTATGGCTGTTCTTACTCACGACATGGTCATAAAGTAGTCTCAGCAGGCAACCTAGGTATTGTATGGACAAATGAAAAAGCACAATTGGATGACCTTTTTTTGCTTATGAGCTGTTCCTTCTTAGTTCAACACATCACTTAATGGAAGAAAAGCTTTTGGCAAATACAGCAAAACCAAATTCAATTGTTTCATAAACATATTTTGTTTTCCTCTTGTTGATCAGTGCCCCAAAAGCAACCATTAGAATAGAGGAAGAAACACTACAGGAAATAGGTTATTTTTTCCATCTAGGGAGTGAGATATGCAATGACAGCGAAACCATGTTAGATGTCAAGCAAACAACTTTCATAAGCTTGAAAAGATTTGGAAAAGTAACATGATTGGTACTTACAATTTTGATTTTTTTTTTAACATGGGTATCATGTCTGTCCTCTTTAATTGAACAGAGCTATGGAAATCTGGAATAGAAATTGATAGCCAACTCATTCCAAAGCAAATGCCTCTGAAGGATATTCAGAGTAGAAAGTTTTCTTGCAACATCAGAAATTCAAAGTAGAGCAAACCAACCTAAAGTATTAAATGTGGTAAGGCTTTAAGGATGCCATCCACACGACTTCCACATCAAGTGTTGATAAGGGTAGAAGTTGGGCTACCTAGAGAAGCATTATACAGAATAATAGAAGATGCAGCCAGATTCATTGAGACACTCAAAAATGTGAACAGACCTGCTCAAGACTGAAATGAATGGCAGAAATTGGTGGATGTTTTACTCACCTGTGGGTACACGAGGATAAAGGAAGAATATGCAACTAGAACCAAGGTATCTGATCAATAAAAGTGAGTTTTATTATGGAGTACCTCTCAGCAAATTATGAATTAATCATTCTTGTGTAACCTAGACCAACTAATTAGTTTTCAAGCAACTCCTAATTCAGAATGTCATATTATTGTAATGGATGTCGCGTTAGGTATTAATTAAGAAATGTTTGAAGTGAGAAACTAGAAGTGTGGGTTTTAAAATTTTTTTTTAAAATCCACCTTATGCAGTTAAATAAAAAGATATTGAAGATGATATATCATACATAGAAAGCTAGTTTACAGACTGAGTCAAACAGCAAGCAGCATTTATTGTAAAGTCATCTTAGATTTGACTGCAGTGTACTTTTTTCAAATGATGCCATCAATATGGTTAGATTTTAATTACCTTTTTAGTTGTTCTTGAAGGCCAACGTTATTTCTGAAAATACGGTAAGAAAATACTTTTTTGGTTTCTCCAAATGAAACTCTTGAATGAAAAAATATTTAATGAACTGGAGTACCACTTAGTTACTTGCCATTTACAGTACAATATTTTCTTTTGCAAAAATGGTTTGATCAGTGTTGGTGTTTGAAATAAATGTCTTGTTTTAGCAACAAATAATGCCAAAATCAGAAAACCTAAGCAAATTTTAAGAGGCAAAAGTGCTAGTCTTACTGTAAATCTCATGCCATGGGCCTCTATATTCTGGTGTAGGGGGGGAATTCAATACAAAATGAAAGAAAGTACCTCTTTGGTAATCTCATAAATACATGTTGTGCAACTGATGAATTTATATATTGTATTATAGAAATGATTTGTAAAATCTAAGCAAGCTCTAACCAATCAAAAAAAAAAAAAAAAAAAAAAAAAGAAAAAGTTCCATCCAAAACACCTACATTATTCTTCTGGCCTCCCAGTAAAAGGGTACAACACATAAGAATGGCCATACTGGGTCAGACAAAAGGTTCATCTAGCCTAGTATCTTGTCTTCCGACAGTGACCAATGCCAGGTGCCCCAGAGGGAATGAACAGAACAGGTAATCATCAAGTGATCCATCAGCTGTTTCTGGCAAACAGAGGCTAGGGACACTATCCCTGCCAATCCTGGCTAATAGCCATTGATGGACCTATACTCCATGAACTTATCTAGTTCTCTTTTGAACGCTGTAATACTCTTGGCCTTCACAACATCCTCTGGCAAGGAGTTCCACAGGTTGACTATGCGTTGTGTGACGAAATACAGTGGAGTCACATCATACGTGCATTTAACTTACACAAATTCAACTATATGCGTGCAATGAGCGTATGCCCCAGAGTGAGCGTGAGATGGGAGATGTGAATCTGCTGTACCCACAGTCGGTCTTGTTTCCTATGTGCCTCTCATAGTTTGAGCATCTCACTGCGTTGAGTGTGATTCTAGTGTTTAAAGATGCATATTTATTATTTATTATTTATTTATTTATTTACAACATGGCTCCTAAATGCAAGCCAACTACTTCATCTGGTGCTCAACTGAAGAAACAGCGATTTTTTCCAATGCTGGAGGAAAAACTGGCTGTGTTGGATTTATTGAGAGACGGTATGTCAGTCTCCAACGTGGCGCATAAATATGGCCACAACAAATCTACCATCCATGCCATCAAGATTCGAGAGAGAAATTTGTCAAGCCGTGGCATCAAGTGCTCCAATAACTGCTAAGGTGATGAGCGAGGTGTGTGATAAGACTTTAGTGAAGACTGAAAAGGCATTAAACTTATGGCTCGAAGACATGAACTGTAAATGTGTGCCTATCGATGGCAATACGTTGCGAGAAAAGGTTCTTAGCCTCTACGCGCTGTTCAAACCTCCTGCCAAAGGGGGACAGCCTTCTGATGAGAAGGAATTCAACGCCAGCCAAGGTTGGCTTAACAGTTTTAGGAACCACTTCAACCTCAAAAACGTGCAGACTACTGCACTGGTGAAGCTGCATCTGCCGATGAAGAGGCAGTAAAAGCCTACCCCCAAACAATTAAAGAAAATCATAGAAGAAAAAGGCTATCTTCTGGAACACGTTTTTAATGCTGATGAGACTGGGCTCTTCTGGGGGGGAAAAAAAAAATGCCCAACCGCATTTACATTTCGAAATCAGAAAGACAAGCCCCTGGCTTCAAAGCAGCTAAAGACGCGTGACTGTGTTTTGTGGCAATGCGCCTGGGCATTTACTAAAGCCGGGCTTGCTCTACAGGGCTGCAAATCCCTGTGTCCTAAAAGGCAAGAACAAAAATCTCCTGCCTGTGTTCTGGCAATCCAAATAAAAAGGCTTGGGTGACCGCAGTATTATTTCTGGATTAGTTCCACAAGTGTTTCATTCCAGGGGTCAAGCGGTACCTTGAGGAGAAAGGACTTGACTTTAAAGTGTTGCTGATCATAGGCAATGCTCCTGGCCACCCTGCGGCACGCCGGTTTGTGCATAACGACGTTTAAGTCCTCTTTCTCCCCTCCCCCCCCTATACCACATCCATCCTCCAACCTCTCGACCAAAGCGTGATTCGCCGTTTCAAGGCCACGTACACGAGGCTCATGTTCTCTCGGATACATAGCACTATGGATGCTGATCCCAATCTTTATGTGATGGAGTGTTGGAAGTCCTTCAACGTTGCTGATTACATCACTTATATTAAACAGACAATGGATGCAATCAAGCCTGAAACAGTCAATGCATGTCGGCGAAACCTACGGAAAGAATGTGTGAATGATTTTAAGGGTTTCCTGGCCAGTAACAAAGAAGTGAAACGCATTATTCAGGTGGCTGGGTGGTGATGGCTTCGTCAACATCCTGGAGGAAGAAATTGGAGAAACATTGACTAACGAAGAGTTAGAGGAACTGACAAAATGTCTACTTTTGGGAAACTAAGGAAAAAAACATGGCATATTTCCTGATGCTAGAGGCATGCCTATAAGTACACTGTAAGACATTCTATGAAGTACATAAGATGATTGCTGGGGAAAGGAACACTAAATGCATACCACTATAAGAATCGTAATTTTTCACTGTTTTGTGTCTTACAAGTAGAACCTCTATTTCAGTGTGGTTTAACTGAATATTGGATAAGTTTTCTGTTGTACCGTAAAACAGTACAATCATATTGGCTAATATCAGTTTTATGTAACTTGCACTGGAAAGGTGTTGCATTGTTTGCAAACTAATAAATGAACTATTTTTTACTCAGATCCTGAAAACATGAGGTGATGGCTCTGAGAGTGATATTCCACAACCCTGATACTTTAGGATCACCTCTTATTTCAAGGGACATGTCTCAGTTTAGTTACAAATTTAGTCATACCACATCTATTATAAGTTATTTTACCTTAGAAGTATTGAACTAGGAAAGAGTGAGTTGTAGGAAGCATTTAAGAAAGATTTGAATCCCAGATAACTTGACATTTTTTTTTACTTTTATTCTTGTGCTTCTAATTCTGTCTTACTCCCACATAGCAGTCCACATTTGTTCCCAGATATATTGAGCATTGCCATGCAATTAGGAACACTAATACCTTAACAAAATAGTGTATCCACGTCAGCAAATTGATTTGTATTTTGAACATCGTAGCTGTTAAAAGCCTGATAAAATTCATAGTCACTGCTTTCAAATAGCACCTTAATGCCATTTGTCTCCGCAGAGTCATGTTAGTGTCAGAAACATGAACCCCCTTTATTATTGGAAAACTAAATTTAAGTGGCTTTTGAGATAAATTGGAACAGATTTAAAAAAATGATATACTGTGTTGAAAGGGCATCTAAATATAAAGTGTTGATCAAATTAAGATTTCTATCACTACTTTAGAACGTTTTGCTAATGCATCATCATTTAAATGCCGCTAAGAGATTTTTTAAAAAATATGTATCTTTAGCTCTCTCAAGTTCTGACACCCCAGTCAGTAGATAAATTAAAAAGGAGACAAAGCACAGAGAGCTAATTATTCACAATGTAGTAATATATTTTTAAATGCCAAGTGTTTTTTGTCTAGTTGTCAAAAAGACTGTCATCAGTGTAAAGTCAGTATTAAGTCATGACAAATTGTTAGAGGTTGGAGAATTGGAAAGAAGACAGAGCATGAATCACAAACATTTTATACAGTTAAATTCAAGAGACTGTCTCTCTTAGCATCAGCGATGGCCTACTTAAGATGTCACTGACTCATCCCTTCCACCCCCAAATCTTGGTTTGTATGAAATCAGTGGGTTTAAGTCAATGGCCTATATATATGTATATGTATATATCTCCTGTACTTTGAAACTTTGTCAAAACACTTATTTTAAGGAAAGACCGGGAAGGAGCATAGTATGATCAAAGCATGCATAGCATATTGCTGCCTAACAAAGAATTGTTACTCATGAATAGAAAGATGCAGAAATGTCAGGAAGAGCACTACTATGGTAACAGACTTCTCCATTCTTAAGATCTTTAGTGCAGTATGTTTTTTTGTTTTTGTTTTTTGTTTTCCCCCTGACCAGTATACAGTTACTGAATTTGGCTCTAAATATATTCAGTCTCCTAATAACTATTGGTGTTGAACATAGCCCAGTAAGCACTTGCCTCATTTAGCTAATGGATAGACATTTTTGTTACAGAAACACCTCCTTAGAACAAGTAGAATGTTTTCCCCCTCATAGAATAGCGTTGCAAAGAGGAAGGTTAAGATTTAAAGTGACTGACAAATTTGAAAATAAAGCCCCTTTCAAGATGTTTCAAATTTGGAATACAAAGGTTGAGTGCTCAGCCTGTTGTGAAAATCAAGTGCTAGAAAAAGGCATGTCATGTTAGACATCCAGTATCAGTAGTCTTTGTAGGCATATTTATGAATATTAAATACTCTATTGAAAGCGGGAGGGTGGAGGGAGGGGTGCAATCCAACCACAGGATTAGGAAACAAATTCCTGAGTTCTCGTTTTGCTCTGAGTCTTGGACAGCTAACTTGGGGCTTGATTGGCGCTCACAGCAGTCTGACATCAGATTAACCGTTTCATTCGCAAAGAGTAAAACTGAATGCAGGTTAAGTTGAGCAAATGGGTGTACCCCTTTTCAGTGTTACAGGGCACTGCTGGTATAAGCGACCAGCTGCTCCTGCAAAAGTGCTACACCCAATCCTTTCCCCAGTGCATTACACTGGAGTGTCAGTGGCTCTCCTGTCTTGTAGTGCTTCAGGACAGGGGCATCCATTATAATTTGTTTTAGCATGTCAGATGCTTGCTGTTGAGAACCTGCCCAGTCCCACTCTTCCTTGTGAGCTGATATATGGGTTCCGCTACTAGCGGTTATCCAATGTATGTCACTTCATGCTGTCTGAGTTGCATTTTTTTCTGGGCTGAGTTATTCTTGTCCCTGCATTGCTGTAGAAAAGTTTGGAGCTTTCTTTCATGGTCTCCTTCAGATTTTACATCATTGCTCCTTTCACCTACAATGAGGATGATATTTGCAATTATTTTCACCCCAGGCAGTCCTTCTAGCACTCTGAGTCTTCTCTGGAACACCTCTGATGCTGGGCTTATACCCATCAGCCTACACATCTATCTGTAGTGACCAAATGGAGTTGCAACGATTGTCAGCATGCCGGACTCTTTATTCCGGTTTATGTTCCAAAACCCATTCCTTACCTAGCAGACTGTAAAGATTCTAGTGTGGTAAAGTTCTGGCAAGAGGTCCTCAATTGTGAGCAGCTGATAATAGCATCTTTTCAATACTTGCTTCAGAAGTTTTGAGTCTATGCCGATGAACAACATGGCTAATTGCTTTTTTTACTATCACTATGCTGCTTACTCAACCTGTACTGGTCTCTGTAGGTGTTATGATACCCCCCCACTCTGCAGACTTTTGAGCTTCTTGTGTACTGGATTACACAGTGCAAATGGAATTTTACTTTGTTGTAAGCACACAGGTTCCACTGTTTCAACTGTCTATGGGACTCCCCCTTTTTGCCTTCTATCCTGATCAGATCCCTGGCTTGTATGGCTGTATTCCCCAAGAGGGGTCTTTGGTGCTTATCATCCACCACCACAAACTTCAGTTGGTACAGTCTGTTGTTTTTCAGTTTAGTTACTATGAGGTCACATTTTCCTCTGGGCTGCACTATGCTCTCATTGTATAATATTGGTGCATGCCTGCTTTTTGTCATGGGTGTGGCAGAGTCCAATTTACCCCAAGGAATCTCTCTGCAGGAGGCCCAGCTAGCCAGCTGAAATTGCACATTTCCCTATTAACATTATTGCATTCACGGAAGTTGGTATTGTCCCCGGTTGCTTTCCTGTCCCGACAATCTGAACTTGATATGCTCTAGGACTGAAGGAGCATCATGAAGTCATTACTGCTGTCTAACATGCCATCCCCCTCTTGTACATGTCTGACAGGTCCCAGAAAGATTCATTCTCTGCTCTTGCACACTCTGCTAAAGTGGTTTAACTTGCCACATTCCTTGCAGCGATGTCCTAGTGTGAGGCACTTCTCCTTTACCTGGTCATTCTGTCTCCCACAGTAAATACATCTCACTATGGGTGTGGAAGGCCAGGATTCCTAGGATTACTGTGAGGCTCAAGGCAGTGGTGAGCTTCAGAGTGCTGCAGCCCTTTCTCCTTTGTTCCCCGCTAAGGTAAAGTAACAGTTTCACTTTTTTGCTGCTGTTGTCCTACTGCATAGCCAGCTCTGTGTGCTGCTGGAGCTCCTCTTTCCAACCGGGTCAGTTGCTCAGCTACATTTGTATCCACAAAATCTAGGGCAGCTTCAGACAGTTCCATGGCTCTCACTGCCAGCCAGTGTAGTGCAGAGAACTTACAGCTTAGACCACCACCATTCACAGAGTGAAGCAGAATGCAGTTTAAGTTGAACAAGTGGAACTCTAACAAATCTTTGGCACTGCTCTGTCCCATGTGGCTGGGTTGCTTCCAGCCTTACTCTCAGCATTCCCTGTTTCACTGGTGTGCTGTCACATGCAGTCCTTTTGGGGTTGGAACCTTTACGTACAGTGTTAGAGGGGGGTGCAGTGATGCTGGAACACTTTTTTTAATAGTGGAGGTGCTGAAAGCCAGACCCCTTACCCCATCCACCCCCCGAGCTGAGGCCAGCAGCTGCGTGTGTGGGAGGCCGGTGGCCAGTACCCAGGAGCGCCGCCCCCAATAGAGGTGGCGGAACGTCCCGCCCCTGACAGAGGTGGTGGAAGATCCAGCCACCGCGGTCACCGCCCCCCCCAAACGTTAGTGCCCTAGGCAACCGCCTAGGTCGCCTAATGGGTTGCGCCGGCCCTGCCAGTACCACACGCCCCTAGTTCCCGCACCTATGGGGGCTGGAAGTCTTTACCAGTGGTGTGCATTTACTGACAGCAGAGGAATGGGAAGATGCAGGAATCTTGGGTTCCATTTTAAGCTCTGGAGGGAAGGCTGCTCTAGTGGGCACAGATTCCTCTGACTACTCCTCTCCCAAACTAGATTCCCTCCAACCTGTGTTAGTCCTATCTCTTCCCAGCCCTGGCTCCTTATCCTGTCCCATTCTCTTCACCTCATCTGTCCCAGTCTCCAGGTTTCAAATCCCAGTCTTTCTTCATGGACTCCCCCACCCTCCACAACTCCTTATACCAGTCCCAGTCTTCCTCCCCATCACCCCCCATTCCTTGTCTGCCCTCGCATGCTTGCAATCCATCTTCCCACCCCCTACAATGTTCCCTGTCCCAGTCTTCCTCCATGGACTCCTTGTCCAGTGTGTGTCACGCTTAACCCCCCCACTTCCTTGTCCTGGTCTCTTTGATCAGCCAGTCTCAGTTCTCCCTCCTATTTCACAGCCCCATGTCAGATCACTCTCCTTTCCCTCCTACCCCATGGATTCAGTCTCAGAGTGTGTGTGTGTGTGTGTGTCTCTCTCTCTCTCTCTCTCTCTCTCTCTCCATTGCTCCTCACCAAATCTCGGTCTCTTTATGACTCCTAGCCCTGACTTCCTCTCTTACCTTGACGTTCCAGTTCTCTCCCTAGGCTTCTTGCCCCAGTCTAGTCCTCTTGCTGTTCCCTGAGGTCCAGCTCTTGTCCATTCTGCATCTGAATCAGGCAGTTTCTTCCTCTCTGCTGTCCAGGCCAAGCAAAAGATGGTGATTTGAGAGCACAAGAGAGATAGGCTCTTTGGTCATGCATTGGCATGAACCTGGTCTCAGCCCAGACCTTAGTAGCCTAGAGCAGCAATTTCAAGGAAAATTCTCATCAACCCACAGCTGGAGAATGCCCAGTGTGGATAGAATCTTCACACTTTAACTTTGATGCTGTAGCAAGTCTCGACTGAGTCTGAGTCATATGTGATCTTTAAAAAAAGATTTGAACAAATATCACTGGATTTTCACAGGGATGGCAAAAGGCACATCACTGACAAATGCCAGTGCCTTGCCAAATTACAAGTCTCTGCTCCAAAGCATTGGGGTGCTAGTGCTTATCAAAGAAAAGGTTACTGGAATGTTTTCACATGGGCAAAACAATGTATTTTCCCCTAACCTTTTTGTCTGAGTCCACAGAACCATTTTGGCTGAAATAAAAAAAAAAAAAAAAAATCAATTCTGAGTCCAATAGCCATCACACACAATTTCAGTCCAATCTGTTTAATTTGGCAAAGTTGTAAGCAACTGGAAACAGGGTCTTATAGGAAGTGTCAGGCAACCTTAATAATAGCAGTGCTACCAACTGACCTTGAATATCTTGTTACTTTCTCCCATAGTCTTTGACAGGGAACCAGCATTGAAGTTGGACCATAGGGATACATTTTAATACTAATGAAACACACATGCTTCTAAAGTCTCACATCTCACTGAAAATGTGTTGTGAAGTATAGCATATTAACCGGACCAAACTCTGAATAAGTCAGGACGCAATTTGGCCGCTAGAGGTGAGTTGAATGTTTATGTATCATACTATATTGAAAACATTACAAAGTATACATTTTTTTTCAAGTATCAGAGGGGTAGCCGTGTTAGTCTGAATCTGTAAAAAGCAACACAGGGTCCTGTGGCACCTTTAAGACTAACAGAAGTATTGGGAGCATAAGCTTTTGTGGGTAAGAACCTCACTTCTTCAGATGCAAGTAATGGAAATCTCCAGAGGCAGGTATAAATCAGTATGGAGATAGCGACGTTAGTTCAATCAAACTGCTTCTGTAGTTGGCTAGCCATTCACAGTCTTTGTTTAATCCTGATCTGATGGTGTCAAATTTATAAATGAACTGAAGCTCAGCAGTTTCTCTTTGGAGTCTGGTCCTGAAGGTTTTTTTGCTGTAAAATGGCTACCTTTACATATGCTATTGTGTGGCCAGGGAGGTTGAAGTGTTCTCCTACAGGTTTTTGTATATTGCCATTCCTGATATCTGACTTGTCTATTTATCCTCTCTACTCAAGAGGATACAAGATGGACCAGACTCCAAAGAGAAACTGCTGAGCTTCAGTTCATTTGCAAATTTGACACCATCAGATCAGGATTAAACAAAGACTGTGAATGGCTAGCCAACTACAGAAGCAGTTTCTCCTCCCTTGGCGTTCACACCTCAACTGCTAGCAGAGCACCTCACCCTCCCTGATTGAAAGCTTAAGCTCCCAATACTTCTGTTAGTCTTAAAGGTGCCACAGGACCCTCTGTTGCTTTTTATACATTTTGTGGGATTTTAAAACCTCTTTTATTACATAGTCTTATTAGGAGTTGTATTTTGACTGAGAAGCTTTTCAATTTGTGCAGTACTGACAACAGTGATGTATATAATCCAACTGAGAAATAATGATCGTATTTATAATCTATGTTCAGTTAATGTTTAACAGTTTTCCAGAATGGAACACAAAATGACATGGATTCCTTTATTAAATGTAAATACTTAATTGCCTTCCTTTCTTACAAATTTTGCACAATGTTAAACTTATGTGGTACATAAGTAAATACTTGCCTGTAGTGGTGGTCAGCTCAATATCCATAGAGACCCAAGCCTGGATCCACAAAGGGGGACATAAGTGTTTGACATTCTGGGGTGCAATTCAGACCAGTGAAGGGTTGTCACTCTTGTCCTGCAACCTGGGGTGCTTCGCGATCCTTTGCTGTTGTAGCTCCTAACCTGGGACCCTCACAAACAGCCAAACCACATGCATGTCACACCTTGAGTGTTGTGCATAGCTGAAGCCTGCCGGCACACTCGAATCTCACTCTAGCTTCCAACAGCCTTGGTTACCACTTGCAGGGTGATCCCAACACACTCCCAGTCCCGAGCTGCTCAAGTTACCCAATGGGAGATGTTGATGAGAGAGGCACCTGTCTCTGCTTCTGATAAATAACTGGGAGCCCCTCTTCTGGAGTGAAGTGGCTTAGGCACGTATGTTTGTTAATTGGGAGAATGAGTCAGGTGCTGGCTTAACTCCATACAAGTGGGGAGGGGGAGGTGGTGGTGGTTGTGCTTCTGTTGCCCACCTTCAACTTTTAGTCTACTGGTTAGAGCACTCATCTGGGATGTGGGAGACTGGTGTTCTCTCTGCTTAAAGAGGAGGAGGGATTTGAAACTGAGTGCCCTAACGACCAGTCTATAGATATTTTGACGGGGGGAGGGGAGCTCCATCAGTCTTTCCTCCACAGTTGTTCCACTGTGTATAAATATCTATGCACTCATTGGGCCAGAGGGGGGAGTGAGAATGACTCTCTAACCCAGTGGGTAGGGTACTTCCCTGGAAGGTGGGAGACCCAGAGTCCAGTTCCCCTGCTCTAGTGATTATTTCATTTATCCAAAGTGGGACAACTTCAACATGAGAGATTGAGGGAGCCCAACAACAAAATATCACATCGCTCAGTAGTAGAGAGCACTTTTCTGAAACTCCTGTTCAAATCCTTTCTCCCCATCAGTCAGAGCGGGAAATTGAACTTGGGTTTCCCACATCCAGGGTCAGCGCTCTAACCACTGGCTAAAAGTTATATGGTGGGCACCACCAGCCTCCCGATTTTGAAGGGGGCCTGATCTGAGAACCCTACTGGATGTGGCCCTGCGAGTAAGAAAGGCTCTCATCTACTTATTTCCCCCCAGGTTGTGGATTGTACCAGGGCTTATATGAGATAAGCATCCGGATGCCTAGAGTGAGGCAGCAGTGCATATGCTCAGAGGCAGAAACTGAAGTACCCAGGGAAATTTTATCCTGAAAATAAGATGTTGAGTGAATTTTGCTGCCTAGAGGTTTAGCAGCAGCCAAGCAGGGGTTCTATGAATGGTAATGGAGTCTAAAATTAAGATTTTAGGTACTTACATCTGGGTTTTAAGAACCTAAATACTTCTGTGGATTTGAGCCTTGGTTATTAGTAGAGTGACCAGACAGAAAGTGTGAAAAATCCTGTGTGTGTGTGTGTGTGTGTGTGTGTGTGTGTGTGTGTATAATAGGAGCCTATATAAGAAAAAGACCTATAAAATCGGGACATCTGGTCCCTCTAGTTATTAGCAATTAGTGGTCACTTATTGACAGATAACAGAACATTATCACTTGTTGATAATCATGTGAGAGTTTATTAATGTGCAGTGTAGTCATAGACGTGTTGGTCCTAAGATACTAGAGACAAGGTGGGTGAGGTAATACCAACTGAAAGCAGCACTGGATCCTGCAAGAACAGAATCAAAACCTGGAGAGACACATCCACTGTTATAATAATCACCCACCACACACACACACACACACACAAATCCCACCTTTTAAGATCCATGGGTCTTACACATGCCTATCACAACATGTGATGTACCTCATCCATGATCTAAATGCTCCAATAACAACTGAATGAGTGAAACCAATCACTATGCTCTTGAATAAACTCACAGGAAAATGATAAAAGATGAAAAACACAACTTCACCTGTGGGTGAGCACCTTTCACAAAGCCATCGTTCTGTATCTCACCTATCAGTCCTCACCCTCAAAGGAAACCTGCACAATACTTTCGAAGGATGAGTCTGGCAGGTTAAATTCATAATGCTGCTAGAAAATAAAAATCATGGACTGAACAGAGACACTGGATTTATGGCTTATGACAACACTGTCATCCACTAACCCCCTCCTTTTTGTTCTCTGACTGCAGAGGTGTTAATAGGCCACATTATCTGGAATGGTCCCTTACAGTATGTGCTAACTATTTATGCAAAACAATTTTTCCATCTTGTGTTTAGCCGTGAAGCTCTGAGTACCTTTCCAAGACCTGAAGAAGAGCTCTGTGTAGCGCTAAAAAGCTCCTTTTTCATGAAAAGATGTTGGTCCAGTAAAAGATGATACCTCACCCACCTTGTCTTTCTAGTTTACTGATGAGCAATTTAAAATCTGCCAGGTGTTTTTGTTTCCAAGTGAAAAATGGTGACTGATTTTTAGGAGAGACCATCTGAATGGCACCACTGAGCACTGTAATATGTTTGTGTGTTCATATAACACCTTTCTTCCCAAAGAAATCTAGTGCACTGCATAAGTGCTGGAACTAGGAGTGCTGGGGTTGCTGCAGCACCCCCTGGATTGAAGTGGTTTCCATTATATACCGTCTTTCCAGTTTGGTTCAATAGCGCTCAGCACCCTTACTATAACAATTGTTCCAGCATCCGTCGTGCACTTTATGAACTAATAATTACATACAAAGACAGGAATTCTCTTCCAACCAGAGACCATTACTTCCTTGGGGTTTGTACAGCATGTAGTATATTGTAGGCACTATTGGCAACCTTTCGTAATCTATCCCTGAAATGCAACAGCCTTTGGAGTGTAGATTAGCTGTGCAGCCAGATACAAACCTGGAGAGACACATCTACTGTTATAATGATCACCCCCCCCACACACACAAAAAGCCCACCTTTTAAGATCCATGATAAGGGAGAGAAGGCTTGTGTAGCTTCCTATATGTTACTTCTGAAATTTTACATCAAACCCTGTGCCTGCTCTATCCAACTAAGCAGCTACCAAACTCTACCCTCCTTACCCATAAAACAGACTCCGTGACTCCATTTTCTGGGTCTTCAGGGATGAAATTAATGAACAATTCCCCCCCTAACTCTTCATGAGCAGGATTCAGGCAGCTGTGCTTTACGGCTAGCGGTCAGTAAAGCATTAACTACATCCTCACTAACCTTCAGTCTTGGTTGATCATTCTGAAGTAGAGCTGGCAGCTGAGCAAGGGATGTGGGCCATGGAGTCAGAATTCCAACTTCCAGGAGAAATGCCTTATTGGTGGGTGTGGAGAACTGATTTGATCTCACTCCAATCCAGCAGCTGCCCTAGCCTACATCTTTTTTTGCTGGGAAAAGAAGCATTGCTACAGCCTCTTTTCCTATCTCTTCTCCTCCCCCATCCTCTTGACATGAGATCCCTTCCAGTTCTGTGATTCTAAGAGGTCAGCTAGTCCAGTCCCTGTGCACTCGTGGCAGGACTAAGTACTGTCTAGACCATCCTTGACAGGTGTTTGTCCAACCTGCTCTTAAAAATCTCCAATGATGGAGATTCCAGTATCTCCCTATGCAATTTATTCCAGTGCTTAATCACCCTGACAGTTAAGAAGTTTTTCCTCATGTCTAGCCTAAACCTCCCTTGCTGCAATTTAAGCCCATTGCTGCTTTTCCTATCCTCAGAAGGTAAGGGCATTTTTTCTCTCGCCCTCCCTGTAACAAACTTTTATGTACTTGAAATTGGTTTTTTCCTCTGTCTTCCTTTTTCCAGACTGTAAAAATGGGTTTGTTTAATCTTCCCTCGTAGGTCATGTTTTCTAGACCTTTAATATTTCTTTTGTTGCTCTTCTCTGGACTTTCTTCAATTTGTCCACATCTTGCCTGAAATGTGGTGCCCAGAACTGGACACAATACTTCAGTTGAGGCCTAATCAGCACGGAGTAGAACTGAAGAACTACTTCTTGTGTCTTGCTTACAACACTTCTGCTAATACATCTGAGAATGATGTTCGCTTTTTTTGGAACAGTGTTACCCTGTTGACTCCTATTTAGCTTGTGGTCCACTATAACCCCCAGATCCCTTTCCGCAGTCGTCCTTCTTAGGCAGTCATTTCCCATGTTGTATGTACTGTATCAACATACTTTGTTGTGCTGGAGATGGTTTTCCTTGTACTGTTGCTGATGAAACAGTGGTCTCTCTTTTCTATGCTACCAGCAGGGTGTGGAACTGTCGTCTTGTAATCAGGAAGTAGAAGGTCCCAAAATACATTAGGGGTTATTAGAGGTAATTAAAGAAAAGGGAGTCCAAACATATCTGATACTTCCCTTGACCTTCATTAATATCAACCATATTGCATTCAAGTACAGTCATGCTTTTAAACATTTTAAAATAAATGCTCAGTTAATCAGTGACGTAGATAGACAGCATGAATGTTAAGATGGGTGATGCTGTATATATTTTATACCTGTTTAGGCAGGGGGAGACTTGGGCTGAAATGTTTCTACCAATAAAAGAAATATACTAAAAGATCAAGAAATTATTCAGATTGCACTTCAGAGCATCCAAAGCCCTGAATTTGTGGAGATCTAGGTAGTGCTAATGCTTCTAATGCTTTCTGTGGCAGCTAAGTATTTTGCCTTATATTTTCAGGAAGGTGGCAACCCTACCTAGCTGCACATTCTCATCTGTTTTCTTCACAAGAATAGAGAACATGATTCATGTAGCTTGATTCAGCTGCACAAGCTGTTTATTATGTTTCAAACATGCAAATTATTTGTGGGTGGCATACTTTCTCTTATTGTGCTTCTGTATCTGGAATCATTTGCCATCTGATTTGAACTTCAATTTAGTCAGTGCAGCATTTCAATTTAGAGGAAAATTGGACACTCTTATAAAATAACTTTGCAGCCGAATTATAGGTATATGGAAATTTATATAATTTATATTCTTCTTGTTATGTAACAAATTGTAGAGTAACCTTTTGACTTTGTCCCTCAGAATTGTTTGGGAACACTTTAGGGGGGGAAAAAAAACTCATTTTTTTTTTTTTAAATACTAAGGAAGGTATTCAGTGGCTAATATGTGTCTTACAGCGATGGCATTTTGAAAGAGGCTTTTGTATATTTGCCCTCATAAGGGCAAATATACAAGTGACATGAAATTCAAAGTAAGACAGAATTTTCCCCTAAGTAGCGGATGGAAAATGACCTCAGGTGAGTTAAAAATAAAGCTTCAGCCGTAGTTTTGAATTTCTTGGCTTTGAATTTTATCATAAGGCCTTTCCTGAGTTCAGGTATAAGATATGGAGGCAGCTGCATGAGGTGCTACATGCAAGTGGCACCAAAACCACCTTGGGACTACTGCGATTCCTCTCCTGAGCCTTTTTTCCCCCTCCTTCTGTGGATAATATATCGACCAGGCTAACTGACTCCAGAAAAACATTTATTTGTCCCTGTGTGTAACAGTTAATTTCTTCTCAAACATGCTCCACCTGAATCTTCTGTATAGTGCCCTTTACATGATAAGGGGGGTGAGATGAGTGCAGTGGTTTGCCTGCTAAGCTGAGGGTGCAAAAATTTGCAGGGGGCAGAATGATGGTGATTTATAATCTCTTTTAGATGCTACCACAAATATTCAAATCAAAGCAGAAAGGAAAAATCACTCGCCTGAAACAACGCTTATGTAAGATGTGGTTCTACTTCTGTCAACATGCAGCTTTTGTACTAGAGGGGCTTATATGTAAACCTTGAATCCAAATTCACCTAACTGTGCTGGGGGAAGGGTGGTTTGGAATCCAAACCCACTTTTGGATCTAGAATTCACCTTTAGGGCCCCGACATCTGCAAAGGGCCAAACCATCCCATCCACTAGTAGAACATTCTGCACTTTTTAATTGGTGGGGAAGGGGCCAGGCGCTTATTTGAAGGGCATGTCTACACTTCAAACTTAAGTCAACATGCAGCCGCCACAGTAATCAAGTCGATAGTGCGTGTCCACACCACGCTCCTTGTGTCAGTGGAGCGTGTTCTCAGTAGCAGCGCTTGCATCAATGCTGACAGCAGTGCACTATGAGTAGCTGTCCTACAGTGCCACTCACTGCAGGGCTTTTGGGAAGGGCTTGCAATGCCTCATGGGACCAAAACATTTTCTCAAGGGAGGTTGGGAATGTGGCTTCAATATCCCATGATGCAGTTAAGTTTATGGAGGCGATGGTATGATGGGATATCAATTAATTGCCAAAATTAGGCTCTTTGATTATTAGCAAGTAAATATGCCCAATGGTCTGTGATGGGATGTTAGATGGGGTGGGATCTGAGTCACTACAGTGAATTCTTTCCTGGGTGTCTGGCTGGTGAGACTTGCCCACATGCTCAGGGTTTAGCTGATGGCCATATTTGGACTCGGGAAGGAATTTTCTTCTGGGGCAGATTGGCAGAGGTCCTGGAGGTTTTTCGCCTTCCTTTGCAGCGTGGGGCACGGGTCACTTGCTGGAGGATTCTCTGCACCTTGAGGTCTTTAAACCACGATTTGAGGACTTCAATAACTCAGACATAGGTTAGGGGTTTGTTACAGCAGTGGGTGGGTGAGATTCTGTGGCCTGCATTATGCAGGAGGTCAGACTAGATGATCATAATGGTCCCTTCTGACCTTAAAGTCTGAGAGTCTGAGTTTTCATGCCCCCACCTGCGCCCGAATCTCAACTACAAACCATAATTCATGCCTTTTTTCAAAAAGGCTGGCATAGCCACGCATATGCCATCTCCTGAGAAGCATGGCTCCCACTCTTGTTGTGAGCATTGCAAACATCATGTGTCTTATCCTGCGGTATTTCCAGGGTCAGGAGAGGAGCCACCACATTGCAATGTCCTTCAAGTAGCCCTGCTGGAATTCATAGAATGAAACAATTCCTGGTTGCTGCTGGCAGTCACGCAGCAACTGACCACAGTGGAGCTTCATTTCTGGTCCCCAGAAACAAACACTGACTGGTGACATTGCACTGTTATGCAGTTATAGGATGACTATCAGTGGTTGCAGAACTTTTGCATGCACAAGGCCACGTTCCAGGAACTATTTGCAGAGTTTTCCTCAGCCTTGCTGTGCAGTGACCATAAAATGAGACCTGCTCTGACAGTGGAGAAGCAAGTGGTGATTGCTGGGTGGAAGTTTGCAACGTCAGACTGCTACCAGTCAGTGGGCAATCAATTTGGGGTTGGTAAATCCATTGTGGGGCTGTTGCAATCCAAGTACGGAGGGCTATTCATCACCTTTTGGTAAGGATGGTGACTCTTGGCAATGTGCAGGATATACTGGATGGTTTTGCTGCACTGGGGTTCTCTAACTGCAGTGGGGTGATAGATGGCACTCCTATCCCTATCTTGGCACCAGACCACCTTGCCAAAGAGTACATAAACAGAAAGGGATACTTTTTTCACTGGTGTTGCAAGCACTGGTGGATTACTGGGGGGCGTTTTACTGACACGAATGTGGGATGGTCAGGGAAGGTGCATGATGCCTGCATCTTTAAGAACACAGGTCTGTTCAGAAAGCTGCAAGTGGGGATTTTTTTCTGGAACACACAAATCATTGGTGATGTTGAAATGCCAGTAGTAATCATGGGAGACCCAGCATCCCCCTTGCTTCCATGGCTCATGAAGCTGGAAACCTGGGCAGCAGCAAGAAACAGTTCAACAATAGGCTGAGCAATGCAGAGAATGGTGATTGAATGTGCCTTTGGTTGTTTAAAGGGTCGCTGGTGCAGTGTGCATACTGGGTTAGACCTCGGTGAAAGCAATATCCCCATGTCTGCTGTGTGCTCCATAATATCTGAGAGACAAAGGGTGAGAAGCTTCCACGGGGTGGGCTGTAGAGGCAGATAAGCTGTCTAAGTTAGAGCAGCCAGATAGCAGAACAACAAGAAGAGCACAGCATGGAGCATCGTATCTGCACCTTTTATTGCTAGTACCCTCCCCTGATGTGGAGTGGAGGTGATATAGCTTCCCCCTCCTCCCCACCTCCTGGAGTATTTGGGAGAGGGGGAATACAATGATGCAGAAATGCTGTTTTGCAGGAACTGCAGAGGAAGTCTAGCCTCAAAGTGTTTCTCCTGAATGTCTACCAGTCGCCTCAACATGTCTGTCTGTTCTTTTAGAATCCCCAGCATCTCCTGCTGCGTGCCATGCTCATGCCCCTGGTCTTCTCTTCTGCTTGCAATGTCCATATGCAATTCTTCAGAGAGAAATCCTCCACACCCTCTGCTTAGTGTCCAATGTCCCAGAGGCATTCATAAACATGTTATCAAATGTTCTTTTTTGCATTCTTCTAATTTGGGACAGCCTTTCCCCTGCTGTGGAGGATGAGTTGAAGGCCACACTTTCAGCTGTAAGACCTGGAAAACACAAAGCAATCATTGTCCGTGCATAGTCAGGGTTTAGTGCACAGCTGCTGTATAAAAATCACTCCCCTTTATTCCACTGAAGTACAATTGGAAATGAAAATGGCCACCATATCCCCTGGGTTGCCCCTATGTGATATCAGCCTCCTGAGGGTAACAGAGGAGGGAAGAGAACTGATGCTGCAAACATCTGAGTAACGACTGGGTTCTTATGCTGTGTAGTGCGATGATGCCAACAGAACTAATATTGGAGTGGCAAGGGTAAGTGTCCTGCTGTGGAAGAAATAAGTCAGTCCTCTCCAGAAACCTTCTACACTGGATTGTAGAGTACCTCCATGAAATTTTTCTGGAGATATCTCTGGAGGATTCCAGGGCCATCCCAGTGCACACAGACCGTGTTTTCCATGGGGCCCCATCTGCCTGGCTGGTGTGGCTACTGGAAAGCAGATAGCCACTGTACCTCATTCTTTCTTTATTATTTCTTTAAAAAAAAAAGAACTAAACATAAAGAATAAGAACATGTGACAGTCTTTCCTTCTCCCCTGCAATATTAATTGGAATTGCCTACTTACCTGAAAAAAGAAGAACAGGAGTACTTGTGGCACCTTAGAGACTAACAAATTTATTAGAGCATAAGCTTTCGTGGACTACAGCCCACTTCTTCGGATGCATATAGAATGGAACATATAATGAGGAGATATATATACACACATACAGAGAGCATAAACAGGTGGGAGTTGTCTTACCAACTCTGAGAGGCCAATTAATTAAGA